>NC_090248.1:34265126-34432626 GCF_037325665.1 Littorina saxatilis
TCTTAAGGGCAGACCGGGTAGGCAAAATGAGTTATTTTTGGTCTCATACACCTTTTTGGGGTTGTTGCATTTTTCACACCTTTGAACATCCTGGAATGCATTCAATAATCTGCTTTTGTCATTTTAGACATGTATTCATGTAAATAAAACCATTTTCAAACCGATGTTTTGTTGTTTTTGTCTGTGTTTTATCAAAAAAATCGAAAAAATGGTCAACTTTGGATACTCCGTGCTGGTAAATGTGCGCACATGACATGACCCTTCGCTGTTCAAACTGTGTGGAAATTTCCGTTCTTCAAGATGACGTCATCACCGTTGGGGAATTTCCGTTGACATAGGCACAAAGAGAGAGAATCCGTTCCAACCGAAACCCCGGAATTAATATATGCAAATATATGTAGGTCAAAGGCATTTGGCGCAAGCGCAGTAGACAACTTATCAGTCCCCCGGTGTCAACAAATCCATGACGTTTTCACCGATTCAGCAGCATTTTTCAAAGTTTTGAGCTGCGGAGAACAACCCTAACATTGGAAATGTTCGGCATAGTGGCAAGAAATATCAGAGAAAGATGAACCAGCAGCAGCGAACAGTAGAAGGAAGTAACAACACTCCGAAATGAACCAACATTATCGTATTGAAGCAGACGACATTCTAAGATTCTTGACTCGACGAGGTGGGTTTTGCTTCTTTCTCTTTTCGATCTTGTTTGTTTGACAACGTGATTTATTGCACATTGTTATGTTGTTGTTGTTGTAAGAATGTGTTAGGGTTTGCAGGTAAATGATAAACAGTTTGTGTCTGAAGTATTTTGCGTGTTTCTTGATCCAATTTACTGACCATGCCGCTCGCCGCACCCCCCCCCCCCCCCCCCCCCCTCCCTCCCTCCCTCGATCATCTCTGTGATATCGTCTTCACAACCCCTATTTTAATGTTCTTCGCTGGTCAGTCCTTGAGAGCTTACTATGGTGTAACATGTCATCATTATTCTTTGTCTGGGGTCAAACTGAGAAGCAGCATCTGAGCGATGTACGACTGACACAGTTTCTGTTTCTGCATGGTCATTGACCGTAGGAAAATAAGTACCCTACTAGAGAGCGTTCTCTAATTCTAAAGGATTGGTTTACACCAGCATGGCTGACCAACCTATCATTGACAGCAATATTGTTGTCAAATCTTTTCCATTAACTAAGGAATAAAAAAATAGATCCAATTTACTTCACCAAAGAAAAAAAAAGAGTTAAACTAAAGGACTGGGGATGCAACTCATGAATCAAAAGCATAAAGATCACCTGCAAACAGTGCTAGGTTTAGGAAATCTGAAAATGTATACACACACACAGAACACACACACACACACACAAAACAGACAACAGACAAGAAACAAGCAAATACATAGCAAGTGTGATGAAATAAATTAATTTTAAAAGAAAAATATGAAAAGAAAGAAAGAAAGAAAGAAAATAATTCAGCTAGTTTCAGTATTAGTTCCTGTGTGTATGTGATTGTGTGGTTACTCAAATCCCATAGTAAACTTGACATGTAAATTTTGTGATAGGGGCCAATTAATGAATGTCTTTTGTGTGTGTGTGTGTGTGTGTGTTCGTCAACCGACATATGTGGGTACGAGCCGCTGAGGTGGTTGTAAGAAAACCCGCCTGGTTCAGTGGTTGGGGGCTGATTGGGATTTCTGATTTACCGGCCTAGCCAAAAAGTTGAGGTACACCCCATGTAACATGGTCATTTGCAAAATAAAGTACAAGCACTTGTTGACGTTTATATTGAGTCTTAAATTTTGCAGCTTATTACAAACAAAATCCATGGACAGTTGTATCAATAATTAAATCAGTGTTTGTGTATTTATTAGGTTGGAGCAAGGGGAGAGCCAGTCCTCCTGTGGTGGCAGCGAGGAGAAAGATTGACCTGATGGAAAAGTTTGCTAAACCGGAACTACCCTCTTCCACAGCAGAAACATCAGCTTTGCCATCTTCTGACCAACCATAAGAAGATACAGATACTTTGCCATCTTCTGACCCATCACAAGCAGATATGGATACTGGTACTGTGCAACGTCACTCCGCTGACATGTGTTGGGCTTTTGTCAACATTGATCAGCTCAATCTATTGCTGAAAGGTTTATATCCTGTACTGAATGCTTGTCTGATAGCAGTCTGATTATGAAAGAAGGTGATGCATCAGCCCAAGGATTTGCACAGGCCCTGCATCTGGAGTGCATATGAGTGTCCATTCAAGTCTGCAGTTGTTTACTCTTCTCCCGGTGTTTGCAACGCTTCGGGTGGTAAAGTTGCATTTTAAATAATCCGCGTATGACCAAGTTGGTACATGGAAAGGGACATTCAGCTTTACAGAAATTTGCTGCAGTGTTAGGATTGAGCACAGAAATACTGTAATTAAAATGTTGCAACTTTTGAATGGCTTGATAGCTTTGTTCCATTTGTGTATATATAATTATGTAATGTTGTTGATGATTTGTGAAGCATCATTTCTATGCAATGAAATAAGAAATCAGTGCATCCGTTGGGTTTTTATGAGTCTGACAGTTTGGTTCTGATCAATATTTTCATATCAGCACAAACACAGATAATTGACTTTTTTAATGTTTTCATATGATTTTTTTTTAAATCAAAAAAATCTGATAATTTGATTATCAAATCATTTCCCCTTCATAGTTAAAGTGTTATTCTGGTTAAAAAAAGAACACCCCATTAATTCAAGCTCTACTGTGGTACTAGTTTACCGGGGTACTAGTGAGACTCTTTTACATGCTGTTTTCTCTACATGTAATTTGAGACAAAATGTGGTAATTAAAATGTTGTAACTTTTGAATGGCAAGATGGATTTGTTCCAATTTTGTATATGTTGTTTATGATTTGTGAAGCACCATTTCTGTGCATGGAATAAGAATACAGTGGATTCCTTGTGTTTTTATGAGTCCGACAGTTTCGTTTTGATTCATATCTGCACTAACATAGATGAGTTTTCAAATGATTTTTTAAAAAAAGTCTGGATAATTTGATCGTCAAATCATTTCCCCATTATAGTAAAGTGGTTATTCTTATAAAAACATATCAATTCAGGCTGCACTGTGCTACTAGTTTGAGGTACTGGTTGGAATCTTTCAAATGCTGTTTTCTCTGAATGTAATTTTCAGACAAACATCTGTAATTAAAATGTTGCAACTTTTGAATGGCTTGATGGATTTGTTTCATTTTTGTTTATGTTGTTTATGATTTGTAAAGCGTCAGTTTTGTGTATGGAATAAGAGTTAAGTGCATTGGTTGGGTTTTTATGAGTCTGACAGTTTGGTTCTGATTCATGTTTTCATATCGGTACAAACAAAGATGGCTGTTTTCATATGATGTATATAAAAAAAATCCTGATAATTTGATTGTCAAATCCTTTTCCCTACATAGTAAAGTGGTCATTCTGATAAAAACATATGAATTCAGGGTGCACTGTGCTACTGGTTTTTTTATGTACTGGTTCAAATCTTTAAAATGCTGTTTTCTCTGAATGTAATTTTCAGACAAAACGCTACAATTAAAATGTTGCAACTTTTGAAAGGCTTGATGGATTTGTTCAGTTTTTGTATATGTTGTTTATGAGTTGTACAGCATCAGTTCTGTGTATGGAATAAGAGTTCAGTGCATTGGTTGGGTTTTTATGAGTCTGACAGTTAGGATTTCATGTATTTTTCTTATCAGAACTGAACCGGTAACTGAAAATGCTAAATTAAAATAATATATTGCTTAGAAATGCTTTTCGATACACAGAATTATTAAACACACACATATTGCTGCAAAGAAGAAAAATTGGATCAAAACATGCACTGGTTCACAAACTGCAACATTTTAAAAAAAGCACATTTTATAACGTTTTTCTCACATTTTGGTGAATAAAACCCCCAAAAATTGCTTTTCACTCAAAATTTAAAATGGTTTCCCTTAATTAGGTTATTCTGCTTGCAAAAATCAAACAAGCAGCAAGCTGTTTCCAAAATTAAAAAAAAAAGTGCTTGCCTACCCTGTCCCCCCTTAAAAAAGGAGGAAATCTTAAAATTTAAGTCAATTTACAGAGGTTATAAACAGAAAATGTGTGTGACATATTTCCTTCAGCAGGAGACCTTTGTCATAAAGGATTGAGTGAGGGTAAACAGCATTGATCGATTGCGGAGCAGATTTCAACAATTCCAATTCTACAGGGCTGCAGTGTTAAAAAGAAAGTGGCAATTCCATGAGTTACTAGTGCTCCAAACCATGTAACTTTAAATGCGTTAGATGCTGGAATTTGCCAAAAGAGAACTCCTTGAGGTGTACTGAGGTCATGATGTGCATTTAATTCTCTCTTTCTCTCACTCTTTCCCTCTCTGTTCTTCGTGTGTCGTTTTTGATAACTTGCACCAATAAAAATTAAAGAAAATTGAATTACAACACTCTTTACTGTATGTATACATTCAAATTAATTAATTCAAAATAAATACTGGTGATACAAAAATATAAACATTTGGCTGTAAGTTTAACAAAAACATTAACAATTTGAAGAGACTACGTTTGACATTTTACCATCTACACAACAGAAGCCGTTTCACTGTAGACTTTGCGGTACTAACCATGCATACGCTCTGAAGTAATTGTTATAGTTGACAGAATAAAAAAAAAGTACATGTAATTATGTGTATTTCTGTCAGTCAATTATGCTGACACAGTGCATTTTTCTTCCTTTTCAAAATAAAAATAAAAATAAAAATCGTTCTAAAGTTGGCTTTTATATTTTATATGTTTAGCTGATACACAGGTCTTCAAGTGACTCCTGTCATGAAGTGCAACAACAAAATCAACTCAAATCATAGACCTCCCTGTACATCTTACAGGGATATTGCAAAGATCTAAATTCTTTTGGAAACTTGCCAAAATTGGCATTTAGGTCTTGCAATTCTGGGGAGGTTTAAAGCAGGCTTTGACAGACATCCTCTTTTTTCCCCCACTGCAAATCTGCCAAAATAACTGTAAAGTTTTCTGCGGTTTAAACAAACGTTCGATGTTTTGCCAACTGTCGTCGTCAAACAACATCCCTGTTTGTCTTTTTGAGTGATTTTTCTGCAAGTCTTCACAGTTGGAATAATTGAATAACCACTGGGCACATGAAGTTTGATACAAACTATTCATTTTTATGCAATAGAAAGCATCAAATTAAAAGATTTTTTAGATTTCATTTTCATCAATATGATGACATAAGATTATTGACAACTGAACAAACAATACGAACAGTAAACTCTTCACAATCAATTCATGCAAAACCCAATGGCCATCTACAAAAGATTACAGCATTAAATTGCCACCTTCTGTAGTTTATACTTTTCTACATGAACCTGTAGGGTAAATCAATGTTAACAAAGAAGGTTCCCAACACACAGCAGTCCAGGTTTACTATAATGACAGTACAAAACCTTGAGAGTCAAAAAGGGGCTTTTATCACAGAGTGAGAAGATTAACTTGAAAAACAGGCACCTACAATTATTTATGTTCACAGTTCCCCACTGTTTTCTCACAGCAATTCTAAGATAACATTTGACATAATATTAGTTTTCTGTAACCATTTTGTTGAATGGCTCATCAATATACAAGACAAACCTTATGCAGTGGAACCCCCTTTTTAACACTCCCAAAGTTAAGACCAGACCTGGGAACCCCTGTTTTGCACTGAGTATTCTCAAACAAACTTGGTGTATTTTCAGAAAAATGAGCGTACTCCACACAGCATTTGAACATCCATGATTCAAACATGCTTCACACGCGTCCGCCACATCGTTAATTAAGTTTACCTATACACGTACATTTAAAACAGATCCTTTTTTCAATTTTTACTGACAAAAACTGAAATCATATGTCAAAATACTTGATCGGCTTCAAGATGGGCTTGTGAATGAAAGTAGTCTAGGAATTTTTCTCGTCGTATTTTTTTCCCACTGACCGTACTGATCGTATTCTCGACAATCATGCGTACAGAATACGGCGAAATCGTATGGGTTCCCAGGACTGTAAGACCCTCCCTCTTCTCAGAATGTCTGTGTATTCCCTCTAAAAATGTACCCCCATTTTAGGATTCCCTCCCTGTTATGACCTGGATTTCTCTGCTTTTCAGAAGTCTTAAAAGGGGGTTCCACTGTACTGAAGCAAGAACCAAATCAATATGGGAAAGCTTCATGCATATCACATATGTTACCACCAGCAAAATTAATAATGTTCCCAGTTCACCTCATGTCTGACAACCGTCAGGGTAAGGATGATCCCATGATGAAGATGATCGACAAGAAGATGATGTTCAGACGTTCACTTCAGTTTCAGGAGAGCTTTAGGCAAATCCTGTCATCATCTGTCTGCTTGTGTGGCAGTTGCTCTACTCGGCCCAGAAAGCTTGATCACACGGCTGTGACGTTTATCATCAGCTGAGCTGAAAAGTAAGAAAATTGAACATTCAAGAAAACCTTGTGTTGACACAAATTACATTTACTATGTTAACACTGGATCTTTATTTAAAAGGAAAACATAAAATGTAATAACACCTCTGATGAGTTAACTATGTGCTTACAGTTACTTTGGGGTATGGAAATTATGTGGAGGAGGGCTTGCACATGTGTATGTCTCGCCCATTTTGTTCTCTCTTCTTTTACAAGTGTGCACGTAAAAGATTCTGTAATCCATGTCGGAGTTCGGTGGGTTATAGAAACACAAAAATACCCAGCATGCCTACCCAACGAAAGGGGAGTGAAGCTGACTATGCTCTCAGAGTATAGTGTGGGGAACCCAAAAAGGGCAAACAAGCTCACACGTCACCAGAATTTCTGGAACGCTAAAGAAGAAGAACTCTGTTTACATAATTCTAAGTTGCCCCTGTTTGTGTTTTGCTTTCATTTCGCTAGAAGGCAAGCTTTCCTAGCATAGGGGAATATAAACAATATAATCTCTACGAAACCCAATGTTTTTGTCTTCCACTGAGCTTACCATGTGCGCAGAGTAATCAGATCACTGGCCTCTCTGATTTCGGCAGGCTGTGTATACGTGGTCCAGCGTTTGCCGTTGTCAGTTGAGAATTGAACCGGCAATCCTGTAATCTGGCAGTTCACCTCCAGGAAAGTGTCATCTTTTATCCTGTTTGTGTACAGAAAATTACATGAATCAATTAAAGCTGTGGTCTATTTATGACTTTCCGGGGCTACGATGTTGAAAAGATAGGGATGAAAGCAAACGCTATTCGAAACCCCATCTGTACGGCGTGTATGATCTTGAGAGCTTCAGTCAACGCTTGAATTTTGCAGTGGTAACATCCGGTTTGCTCTCTCAGAGCTGAGCATACTTGTCAAGAAGGATCGAGCAGAAAAAATAAACAACTTGGCAGGGATTCGAACTCAAGGCCTCGGGGCCTCAAAATGTCGGGGCCGATGTCTTAACCGCTAGGCCACTCCACCAGTGTTGTCAACGATAGAAAAAATTATAATTTTATATCATTCTTCGCATGAATTACCATTCATGCGTTACAAAAACGTAAAAATTGCCATTCAAATTTGCCTTTATTTGCAAACATGTTTCACAGTACATGTTTACACCGTCATGCTACAAGACAATCGCGCCATGCAGATAGCTGCGATATCTCTATTTACAGCATGCAAGAAAAATTACAAGAACAGTAATTGAATCTCTTCAAAGCTCTGTGCAGTTGAAAATAGACATCAAAGAAATAGTTACAGGGATGTTGCCACAAATTCACACCTATAGGACAAATGTCCTGAGCTCTTTGGCATCAATAGGACATTTGACTGTTTTCAGACATTTAAATAGGACATTATACTTTTGTGAAAAACACAAAATCATGTGCACACACACATATCAGTATATATGCACCAACATTGTGTGCGTATATTGTTTTATTACTTTTGTTTCAATCAGGACACACACAAAAAAGAAATTAAAAAGCAACCAAACACTTCAGCACTCTTACTTTGATTGGTACACAAACCGCATGATATCCTGACAGAGCTTTTTCTTGACATATTCGACAAGTTTGCCTATGTAGACGGTCTCTTTGCTGTCAAATTCTAACCAACTACTGTAGTACTAAACAGGGTCAGCCATGAATAGTTAACCTTATTAAAAGACCCTATGTGTGAATTTCCTGTTGTACCGACACCATGCATTGTGGAGGTTTCAGCGGCGACACTGTCACTGTCATTTTCCAAAATGATGCAATTGCTAGCCGTGTTTTCCCATGTTCTTGACCCTTATGTAGCACACGATGCTGTTGAAACGCCAAACGTGTTCAGCTTTTGTTGTTCTTTGGCAGGCTTTAGTTTTTTTCGGTGGCATAATTCAGTGCCGTGCGCTTCATCTCTAACCGAAAGCAAATTAATGCAGGCGCGAACCTTGGTCAGTTGGAGTTGTCTCCCATGCTGTAGACGGGTGTACGCAAACAGCTCATACCGCAAATGATTCGGAAAACGTAAGATTTGCACTGCATAACTTCAGTGCACATGTACGCGACAGCGCTTGGTCGCTTTTTGAAGATTTCTATCACGAAAGGAACATTATCAATTATCATGCTGTCCGCAGGAATGGAGTTCTTCGGACAATGACCGCACTCAGTTGAAACGATAGGACATCTGACCGCCATGCGGCTCTGTGAATCGGACATTTGAACCTTTTAATCAATCTATGTCCGATGTCCGACACCTAACGACATCCCTGTAGTTATACATGTATTAACTTCTGAACAGTGGGCGGATAGAGATATAAAATTAATCATGCTGCTTCAAGAATAACATAACATGAATTCATATCATTGTTTTTCCTTCTTTTTCTCAATTGGCGCAGTAGCCTAGTGGTTAGGACATCAGACACGAAGTCTCGAGGTCGAGAGTTCGAATCTTCGCCGGGGTGTTTATTTTTTCCCCTTGATCTCTCTTGAAGATAAAATATTATCAGTCTTGAGAGAGCAAACCGGATGTTATCCCTGAAAAATTCAAGCGTTGACTGAAGCTCTCAAGGTCATACACGCCATATAGGTGGGGTTTCGGGTAGCGTTTGCTGTACAGAATTCTGTACATGATTTTCATCCCTATCTTTTCAACCTTGTAGCCCCGGAAAGTCATAAATAGACCACAGCTTTAAAGCGGATGCAATGCACACAACGAAAGAAGAAAACTTGCTGAGCTGATTCAAGTTTGTCTCTGGAAGATGTTTCAATAAATACACAACCACGAATCAAACTCTCATACCAAATCTGCTTGACGCCTGTGCGAAATTCATGCTGAGGAAAATGTCAATGAGGATATTCATGCCAAGGAAAATTATGTGTACCATGATTTCATAAGTTTTTGTCATTGATGATAATTCCAAAATTTTAATAATAAATTTTCATTTAATTAATATACTTACCCAACTCACATATAGCAATTAACTCTAGTTCAGTGCTGGTAACGCTGTACGCGTTCCCCTTGGTAACAAGGGAGACCACCCTAAAAAAGAGTGATCCATCCCATAATATCAGACCGATGTCCGGTCCAACATCCGTATGCGTGCGCATACGCCGCCATTTGTATCATTCGAACGAAGCCCAACTCACTACTTTTTTAGAACCCAATACCACCACAGCGGGGAGGCGGGAGGGTTTAAACAATGTGAGTTGGGTAAGTATATTAATTAAATGAAAATTTATTATTAAAATTTTGGATTAAATTACATATTATTACCCAACTCACATATAGCAGATTGCTACTATAGGTGGTGGGTACTTACCAAAACTAAGCACGCAGGACTTGTCCCGCCGCTACCATGGCAGGCAGCGCGGAGCTTCCATCCTGTCTGACAGAAGCGACGTCTCTGAGGTAAAAGTTGACGAAAACGTCCTCAGAGCGCCAATACGCAGCTTCCAGTACCTCGGCTAGCTTGCCGGACCGAAGAACTGCCACTGAGGATGCCCAGGCTCTCGCCTCATGGGTTCTAGCCGCGGTGAGAGGCAAAACTGCCCTATCATCACCCGACTGCACTAGCCACCAGGCATATGCTCGTTTGATCAGAGTGGAGATCCATTTGGCCAGAGTCACCTTCGCTATATCCTTACACCTAGCCGTGTTTAAAGATATGAAAAGAAGCTTTTGACTTTCTGACCTAACAGGCCGAGTTCGAGACAGGTAACATCGGAGAGCTCTCACAGGACAATTTGCAATATCGGGATCTCCAGGAGCCAAAATCTTGCTCAAGGGTGGAATGCGCAAGATTGGAGAAAGCTGGCCAGGTTTCTGGTTTTTCGCGAGAAAGCCGGGAACAAATTTGAGAGAAATGGAACCATCCTTCTCGAACGCAATATCCTTGTCTAAACCCGACAAAGAATGCACCTCACTACCTCTCCTCGAAGTAGAGAGAAGCGTTAAAAACACAGTCTTACGCGTCAAATCGGCCAAAGTGGCTGACAAAAGAGGCTCGAACTCATCCGAGGCTAAGAAACGTAAGACCAGGAACAAATCCCATGCAGGGAGAAGCGATTTTGAACGAGCTGCTAAAAGGGCAGCCCCCTTAATAACACTAGCGATAACCCCTCCGAGCGAAATTTTGTGGCCTAATTGCGCGAGGGTCGAAGAGATCGCCGACCTCCGGACCCTAATAGAAGAGGGAGAAGCCCCCTGATCAGCCAACCAAGACAGATGGTTGGCTACATGAATAGACCTAGGAGAAAGAGATTTAACCCCGTTAAGCGCGCACCACCTAGACCAAGAAGCCCAGTGCGATGAGTAAACCGAAGAAGTCGATTTCCTATGCGCATGACCAACGAATCTCAGAGTAGGGGAAGAGGCCCCTGCCCTACGCAAAGCGCTTCGGACAGAATCCACGCGTGAAGGGCCAGGATCTGTGGATTCTCGTGCTGAACGCCTGACCGAGGCTGCACGAGATCTCCTCTTTTCAGGGCGAGAGGGATTGGGGGCCGAACTGCTAGACGCAGTAGGTCGGGAAACCAGTGCTGGCTTGGCCACAGAGGAGCGACCAGAACCAGCGCTGGTTTCTCCAAGTCCACTTTCCTGAGGACTTTGCCCAAGAGGCAGAACGGAGGGAAGGCATACGCCGGAAGATCTGACCAATCCACTTCCAGGGCATTCACCTTCCAGGCCAGAGGATCCGGGAAGGGGGACACAAAGAGAGGAAGTCTCGCCGAAAACCTCGTCGCAAAGAGATCTATCTTGGGCTTGTCGATCTGCGACCAAAGCCGCTGCAAAGACTGGTGTGTGAGAGTCCACTCTGAATGAACAATCCTGTCCCCTCTGCTCAAAGTGTCTGCAAGGACGTTCAGACTGCCCTTCAAGTACACTGCTGACAACAGAATGTGCTGGGCGTGACACCACTTGAGAATGCGACATGCAATGTCGGAAAGACTGTGAGACCGAGTCCCCCCCTGCTTGTTCACATACGACGCCACAGACATGTTGTCGGTGTGAAGACGTACATGACTGCCCTCCAGGAAAGGCTTGAACGCTAGAAGCGCCAGGGAAACGGCCTCCAACTCCAGTACATTGATATGTAGGGAGGCCTGAGAGCAATCCCAAACTCCCGAAACCATGTGCTCGTCCAGATGAGCACCCCACCCCGTCAGAGATGCGTCCGTAAACAACTCTCTCTCCGGCGGTGGACGAACAATGGGAACACCCCGGAACAAATCCGGAAGAAGCCAAACACCTGTGGTCTGCTGAAACCAAGTTCCCAGTGCGATCGGAACACTCCATTCCTGGGATGTCTGATCCCACCTTGACTGCAGGGAGGCCTGAAAAGGCCTCTTGTGAACCCTGCCCAACGGAATGAGGGAAGCCATGGATTCCATCTGACCCAGAACCGAAGTCAGAACCCTTGCACTGGCGTGATTCTCTCCGTAGAGAGACCGAATCAGACCCTGAAGTTTGTCGATCCGCCTTTGAGACGGACGGACAGACCACCGAAGTGTGTCGAATTCCATGCCCAGGTAAGTAAACGTCTGGGATGGTTCCAACTCGGATTTCGTCAGGTTGACAGAGAAACCCAGCTGTGCCGCCCGGCTCAGCACCCTGTGCGTATGAGCCTCGCAAAGCCCCCTGTTCTGGTGAAGGATTAACCAATCGTCCAGGTATGCTCTGAGACGGATGCCTTCCTGTCTCACAAGAGCGCAAAGCTGCCTGACCACAATCGTGAAAATCCACGGAGCTAAAGACAGGCCGAACGGCAGAGCCCTGAACTGGTAAGCTTTGCCGCCCCAAGGGAAGCGAAGCCACTTCCTGTCCGCGACATGTATGAGGACGTGAAAGTAAGCGTCTGTAAGATCGATCGACGTTGCCCAATCTCCCGGCCGTAAGGCCTCCCGAACCGAGGTTGGAGTTTCCATGGTAAACTTGATTACTCTCAGAAACTTGTTCAAAGGAGAAAGATCTAACACCGGCCTCCACGCCCCCGAGGCTTTTGGCACTACGAAAAGTCTGCCGTAAAACCCCGGGGACCGCGCGTCCAAGACCTCCTCTATAGCTCCCTTGAGCAGCAGAGCCGAGACCTCCTCCTGGACCGCGTTCCGTGCCACCAAATCCTTTGGCGCCCTGCAGGGCGGGATTATCCTGACCAGGGGAGCCTTCTGCCCTGACCAGAGAAGCCGGAACCCCGAACACACTATCCCCGTGACCCACTTGCTGGCCACCAGTTGCAGCCAGGAAGAAAGGGCCCTGGACGGGCCGCCCGCTACAACTAGCGCGGGGGCCACCGGGATGTGTTGTTCGGGGAAGTTTCATTGGGGGTGAGGCTTACGCCCCGACCCCCTGGAACCCCCGAAAGACTGACCCCTCTTAGGGTATGGAGCTCCACGCCCCCTACCCCTGGAGGAGAATGACTGCTTCTGGGCCTTCCCACCACCTGACGAGGACGTCTGAGGCTTAGCAGAAGAAAACGCCAGAGTCTGAGACTTGCCCTGAGGCTTCTGGAAACCCTGTGAAGCCAAACGCGCGATCGCTACATCCCGCGCGTCCTGCGTCTCTTTCTGGAGTGCATCGAAAGACGCCTGCCCTAAGAGAGACCCCTCAGCAAAAGGGGAGACCTTCAGCCTCTCCACAGTCGCGGTGTCCCGAAATCTGGACCCCGTCAAGAAGGCTGATCTCCTTGAAAGCACCGCGTGAGTATACAGCCGGGCAGACAAAGTAACCTGTTCTCTAGTCACCTTGCCCAGAGTAGCCAGCAGTGTTGAAACATCTGTCGGCGACGCATCAAACCGAAATTCAAAAGGATCAAGAGATGTGGCAATCGATCTGGATAAAGACCTTTGCAGAGACTCCGACACGGACGTGAGCTCCAGCAAAGACCTTCCAACTTCCTCCACAGCTGCGAGAGAACCGTCAGTACATGGGACAACTCTATCCCTATTGTACCCGTCCTCTCTCAAAGCAGCAAGTTCCGGCGTCACCGGAAGTGCCCCTGACGGCAGAGCAAAAGAGTCAATCAGATTCACAGGATAAGGGGTGAGCTTGAACTTCGGAACACCGGAAGCAGCCCGAGCCCCAGGCTGAGCCAGCCAAGAGACAACGTCTTCCGGGGCCTCGCCGTGCTGAACCAACAACGGCACCGCCGGTTTGCGTTTACCACACAAGACGTTAGCCATTTCATAGGCAATAGTTGACGATTCCCGGAAGCGGTAGCGAGGCCGTTGCTCCTGAGCACTCCGGAAATCGTCAAAAGCAGAACGAGGTGGGTGAAGCTGAGCCTTGTCCTTCACCACCCCTTCCGGAAAGTATCTGAACGCCGTTTCCGCCGCCAGCGCCACTGCGGCTGACAGCTTCACGGGCAAATTCAGTTGGGAATCCTCTACCACTGAGGCATCCCCGTCTTCCGCCCTACACTCCGACTCGAGATCAAGCTCGGAGCCAGGAGGCAGAACATCAGACAGTTTATCGTCGGCAGAACCGACCACTTCCTGCCCCCCGGGCGGAAGAGGACTAAAACGGTCCCCGATATTCTCATAAAGAGACGTACGGAGGCGTTCGTCCTTTCGCTGCTCGTGGGAACTCTCACGACTACCAACGCCAGAGAGAGCCCCCTGAGCTCGCACACCGGCAAGCGGTGTAGACATACCTTGAACTGGTGTCCCATAAAGGAGAGACACCAACTTGGTACTCCCATCCTGCGAAGCATGGACATCCGCCCGAGTCACAGTCGCCGAAGGCAAAGCGGAAGTCGAAGCCGGAACTGCAGGAGACTGCCGTACCTGTGCTAAGGAGAGAACATCAGAAACACCAGACGGAAGCGCTCGTAATTCCTCCCTAGTGGAAGATAATTCCGACGCAAGTGTCGAAACTTGAGCGCTCAAAGTCAACAATAAAGACGCAACTTCAGTTGGCGCTAACCCAGGGCAGCCATCTGAAGTTGAGGCAGAAGCAGAAGCAGAAGCAGAAGAAGAAGAAGCTTTGCCCGAAACACCACTCTTGCCAGAACGTAAACAAGCCTGACCGGAAGTTAAACTGACGTCTGCTAACACGGGAGATTTAACAGAAGTTGAATCAGAAGAAACAGACGCGGATTTTCCTGCGCCCTTCTCTCTCCTAGAGCTACGTTTTGGAGGCGTATCGTCAGAAACCTGCCTCGAACTAGGCTTCCTTTTGGCGCTATCAACAAGCGCAGCCTCCGCCATAGCGAAAGAACTCACGAAAAATTTCAAAGAAAAACAATTTCAGAAAAATTTCACAAGTACAAAACGAGCGACGAAAAACGTCGCTAAAGTTATAACAAAACGGAAAGATCTCACCACACAGCGTAGGTAAAGGTGAACAGTTAGGCGACGACCAAGGGGAGATGCCAAAGCCAAAGACTAAGACAAAATGCTGAAGACAGCAGGAGCGTACATCAGGAGCGTCCTTCCCAGTTGAACCGCTGAGAGAGAATGATACAAATGGCGGCGTATGCGCACGCATACGGATGTTGGACCGGACATCGGTCTGATATTATGGGATGGATCACTCTTTTTTAGGGTGGTCTCCCTTGTTACCAAGGGGAACGCGTACAGCGTTACCAGCACTGAACTAGAGTTAATTGCTATATGTGAGTTGGGTAATAATATGTAATTTAATGCTATCCTGCAACTGAGCCTTCATTGCTGTAACTTGTGCCTGCATACTGCTGTTTTGCACTGAAACTTAACCGTTTTCAAGCTTGTGGTTAGTGACTAACTGTAAACTTGTGTCAATGCTAGTCTTAGAAAATAACAAACAAAGAAAACACCAGCAACAGGTTTCCACTTTGCCCAATTTATGCTTCAGTTTTGCATACAAACCTTGCACCTGGTGGGGGAAGATAGTACTGCACACCCAGTGCATCCAACCGTCTCAGCTCTTTCCGCCCCAATGCCTTGGCAAACTCCTCCCAGTCTCTGCCACATTCCTCCTTTCGCTGTTGGTCGTCACGGTGTCGGCTTTCCCAGGACGCCTTGTGCCAGGCACGCTCGGCCATGGCTAGCAGACGAGGGTAAATCATGGCATCAAACTGGTCCTTTGTCCGGATTAGTTCTGTCCAAAGCTGGCCTTGCAAACCTGAGCACAGAATGTACAAGTAAACCATGTGTTTTGCAGAAGATTTTATAGAATATAGTTTGAGAACCAAATGATTTCTTTTACTTTGTAACTGTCACGCTTTGCTGTAAGGATATAAACTGAGAATTCAAATCACACAGCAAAGTTTCCCTTAAAAACACCACAATCATTTAGTCTATTCAGCCGGATTCATCCAGATACTCCTGTTAGCAAATAATGTGACTTTTAACAAGTTTAACTGGCCTTGGGCACCTGACACAACAACAAACAAATGAAACTCCAACAAAGACTCTACTGTTAAAAAATCCCCAAGAAGTAAATCAATCTGACTTCTTCAAATCTCGCACAAGAAAACCAGTCAATCTAACTTCCCAAACTCACCCACGATGTTCTCGGGCTTCTCCAAGGGAGTGGACTCCTCTGCTCCATCCAACGCCTTCAGCTCTTCAGCAGAGAAAGCTTCACCCGTAAGCCTGACATCGGCGTTAGAGAACAGATTGTCCGGAGCAAAGCAGAAGACTTTGTGTGTGTCTGTGAAGCGGCAAGCCCAGTAGAGGCCTCGTTCCTCTGGGTCAGGTTCCTGTGGATGGTCGAAGTAGAGATGGGTCCCGGGGCTAAGAACCACCTATAAAAGAAGAAAGTGCCTATAAACAAAATTAATTAAATTACTCTACAGTGGTACTTGTCATGATATGCAACATAATTTCTGAGTGCTCTTCCATCCACCCAGCTTCCAACTGGGCACCTGACCCTATTCATGCTTTGGGAAGGTGAAGGCAGTGAGGCTGGCCCTAAGCAAAGATTAGATCTTGCTCCACAATGACCGGAGGACAACAGGACTACCCTCACCACCTAAAATATCAGGGAATTCTAAACACGAACTAAAAGATATAACACTGATAAATACACTGAACAAAGGAAGGTAGGCATCTCAGTAGTCAATCAATCAATCAATCAATCAATATGAGGCTTATATCGCGCGTATTCCGTGGGTACAGTTCTAAGCGCAGGGATTTATTTTATTTTTATTTTTTGTTATTTTTTATGCAATTTATATCGCGCACATATTCAAGGCGCAGGGATTTAATTATGCCGTGTGAGATGGAATTTTTTTACACAATACATCACGCATTCACATCGGCCAGCAGATCGCAGCCATTTTGGCGCATATCCTACTTTTCACGGCCTATTATTCCAAGTCACACGGGTATTTTGGTGGACATTTTTATCTATGCCTATACAATTTTGCCAGGAAAGACCCTTTTGTCAATCGTGGGATCTTTAACGTGCACACCCCAATGTAGTGTACACAAAGGGACCTCGGTTTTTCGTCTCATCCGAAAGACTAGCACTTGAACCCACCACCTAGGTTAGGAAAGGGGGGAAGAAAATTGTTAACGCCCTGACCCAGGGTCGAACTCGCAACCTCTCGCTTCCGAGCGCAAGTGCGTTACCACTCGGCCACCCAGTCCACAGTCCACAGTCCTAGTCGTGGTCATCACTGAAACAGTTCATTTTGAGGTGAAAAAGAAAAATCTCTTCTATGACAAATTTTACGGCATCATATTAAAGCTACTGAAACTTATAGCTGCTGCATTCAAAATGGAAGAATTTTACTCCATGCAGCAGTTCTAGAAAGGGAGTCTCTTCCCTGACACGTATGGTTCATGTCTACAGTCAAAACAGGCTAGAGTCGCAGCAACAGCCATGCCTCCTGTTATCAAAAACGCACAGTTTCTAGGCAAATGCACCCCTAATTCACCTGATAATTGGAGTTGGCCAGCTTGTAGACGTCAGAAGCCATGCCAGTCTCCCACCTATTCTTCCAGGCGTACACCATCACGTTCTTGTTGAGAAACTTTTGACGAGAAAATGGCTCCTCGAACTCGTAAACTATCCCATCCTGCCATGCTCCCACCTCCAGGCCCAGTTCTGCTGCAATTTCTGCCACCTGAAAATGGACACACTCAGTGATCAACAATAAAAGGCTGAAGGCTGTATTGGTCATTTTACTAGCAGTTCAAAGGTCTGTCAATATTGACACAAATGTTAGTCAATTTCTTTTACACATGATGTAGTAGCTCAAACTGAGCAGGACAATACTGCAACCTGTATTATATATAGAACTATTCTGTTACTCCAATCACTTGGGACATGGGAGATCACGTTGGAGAGAAAAGAGAGAAACTGAAAAAGATGAAGGAAGCTGTCTATCAAATACACTCTGAAATAACTTCCCAATGCCATTCCTGTTATTACTATTACCCTTTTAAGTACAGCAAAATGTAACCAACAATTATATTTAGCAGGTAACAAAATAAGGAGTACATCTTGACATCACATAATGTTTTCTTGTAAAGTCCTATTATATCAATAAGGAACAGAATCTACATCAGCAAAATTTCAACAAAGAAAAGGTTGCAGCATATTCTTCAAAGATGACACTCCAATAACTTGCACAAGTGCAGAGCATAGACATTACAGGAAATCAAAATGCTCACCTTGACAACAAAGTACTCCATCAGATCCTTGAAAGACTTGACCTCCCCAGTGTCTATCAGGGCCTGACAGGCAGGCGAGTCCTCCCACGCTTCATACGGCACTTCATCGCCTCCAAAATGAAACACTCGCAGGGGGCAGATGTCGCTATGCATCTTCTGTATCTCCTTCATCACTTTGCGGATGAACTCATACGTGGCTGGAAGCCCAGGGTTGAGAGAGTTTTCGCTGAACATTTGCACGGATTGAGATTCGCTGTTTATCGCTGCTGACGCTGACAGGTCTGAGAGAAGGTACTGCTCTGCTGCTCTTGGGTCTCCCGCTGCTTTCAGTTTCGAACAGCGTGCCTTGAAGAAGGGAAAAAAATCATGACACCAAGGCGAAATGTGTAAGGATGTTTCAAAATGCACCAAACTTGGGAAAATATTCTTTGGTACTATAGTATTCAACCAGATCTCTTCATCCAGCTGCTTTTTTTCTGGAAGTATTGTCCCCCAAACTTGTATTTCGGACAAAACAAGAAACTCGATTAAATTCCTGAGATTTCAAAGTAGGTTTTACGTTCTATAGATGTTTAAAAAGCATCATTTAAATTCTGACACAAGTGGCGTATATATACATGTAACTTCTTTTTCTGTGCTCATGGACTACAAGTAGTACAACTCAGGCACATACACACAATTGTTTTACCAGTGGATTCCACCCTTTACCCAGCTGTTGCTGCCAGTGGGATTTGAACCCACTTGGACGACAGAGGCACTACCACTAAGCTAAGGTTGCTCATCATGTAATACTGTATATAACTGAAAGCAAAGAAAATGCTTCCAGAGGCACATTACCTGCATGGCCTTGACAGCAGCGTGACAATGACCGGGCATGTCAATTTCAGGAATGACCTCGATGTGGCGCTGGGTGGCAAATCGCAGGATCTCACGATACTCCTCTACGCTTAAGAACCCTGACCCCGAACTTGTGGTGTAGGGTCCTGACCCCAGAAGCGGCAGAAGGGAGTTCTCCTCCGATGTTGTATGGCATCTTCTGCTGCCAACCTGGTGAATGGATGTATATGATTTGTTGTCCATCCACTTCAAAAACCACCAGGTTAATGTACAAATGAGTGTTTTGTTTTGACAACAGTGGAACCCCCCTTTAAAACCCACCAATTTAAGACTCCCTTCTTTTTAAGACCTAGTTTTCTCAGACTTGCTGTTCTTAACCTCTGTAAAATTACCCCCATTTTAAGACTCCTTCCTTTTTTAATAACCGATTTTCTCAGATGGTTTTAGGTCTTAAAAGGGGGGTTCCACTGTAGTTGATTGAACATTCCAATCGCTATTCTATATATTTAATTTATGTTCAGCTCCGATATTTTAGTTACAGTGACTGGTCTTCCTGCAAAATCAAAGGAAGGAGTGCGAGTACGTTCATAGAGATGTTCTTTTCCCCATCCTTGCTTTGTTGCTAAAAATACAATTATGTTAGCACGGTTTGTAGAGAAAAGAGGCACATTCTTTCAGGTCCTCTCAGCTTCAATCTGTTACACATTCTGGATGCTATCAGGCTCTGAATATTTGCTTGTTAAATATATGTAAAATACAAAATTAATAAGGAAAAAAACAACCAGGCACATCAGTTTTACTATAATATGGAACCTGGCTTGTATATGACTAAAACAGCACGCACACATATGTTGTCAAAGTTTGATTCGATTGCAAGAGGTCATCATTTAATTTTGTGTATCTTCACCTCACAATCTCAACAATGCAGTGCGATATACCATCAACTACCCATCAAGCAGGTCCTTAATTGAGACTGAAGTCAACTTGCAAAGTCATTTTACCAAAAATTCAGCGCCAAAGCTTTATGCAGCCAGCTTTGTGAAGCCGACTTTGCCCCATCAATTTAAGAGGCCAAACAAAACTGCACACACCAAAGACAATCACTGACCTCAGTAAGTTCTTCCAGGCCGGGAATCTCCAGACGCCATCCCTCGTCATCCGTCAGGTGAAAGTGAAACTTGTTCAGCTTATACATTGCCATCACTTCCAGCAGCCGCATCACAGACTCCTTGCTGTGAAAGTTCCTCGACACATCCACATGCATCCCTCGGTAGACGTACCTCGGAGCATCCTTGACCTCCAAACTCTGAAGGGTTCCATCACTAACGAGACTCAAAAGAGTCTGAACTCCCCAGAAAATTCCTGGACCCTCGCTGGCGCTGATCTGAACTCGGTGTTGTGTTGCGTCAACACTGAGGTGGTAGGATTCATTGCTGGTCACTGTTTTATTGTTGATGGAGACTGGTGCTTCTCCCTTGGTGAGAAGGATGGCATGGGAGGAGGGGGTGGTAGAAGAACCGGATGACAATATGCTTGAGCCGATCCTTTCTGGATAAAAGAGCCAAAAGCGGGAGTGAGGCAAAGTCTAAAATCTCTCTCTTTCTTTTATTATCCATCTCACTCTTTCTTTCTGTTCCAAATACACACTGACTAAGCCATATATAAATGGGCCAAAGTCAAAAGGTGCCCCTTGTCATGTGACATTTTTAAAAGGCTAATAAATTAAAGATTTTTTTAATATTTTAACTAAAGCTCTCAATATCAGATGATATTGCCAAAGTTTCAGAACACAAAGTTGATAGTAAGTATTTTTTTATGAATTTCTTATCCTAATTTCCCCCTATTTTTGGTCGTTTCTAAAGCCTCGTTTTTGGGTGTCATTAGAAATGCAAAATTAAACAGTGTAACCTTGTTTTTTCTTAAATAAAGAATAGATGGGCCGGTTCAGTAAAGTTCATTCTTTTATTTGAATTGGTCTTCAATATGAAAAAAACAATCAACATTGAGAATTTGAAGGTTAAAAAACTACAGTCTCCTGTGACATGTTCTGTCACACTAAATTCCTCTTTCTTTGCTTTTTTGCATAAAGAAAATGAAAAGAAAGAGCCATCGTTTTGGGGTCAACAAAACGTTATCAATGTAGGCTACATATTAAAAGTTAAAAAAATAGCATGGTACCAAAATTAAAACGAGTTTTGACACGTTGCAAAAAATCTGTCACAAACGTCACGAGAGACAGCACGCGATTTTCGGCACCTTACTTTCGATCTCGATTAACGGCAGCTGCTTTTACGACATCCGCAAAGTGGTCTGAGCGACATACGAGTTTCTGGCACATTCGAACGCATGGCGTCCTTGCGACCGGGTACGTTTTCTGAATCCGTCACACGCTTTTTTACACGTCACAGGGAACAACGCGGGGTCCAAAAATAACGAGAGACATGAAAGAACATCCTTCTAAGAAAAACTGAGTGCTTATTCTTCTTTGTAATGTTATGTTAACGAAGTTTTACGGAACAGAAGCACACAACTAACTTTCGATTTTACAGGATTAATGTTAATAAAAATGTTTCTCGTAACATGTGACGGAAAACTAATCTCTTCCGTCACACTGACTTGTCACAAGAAACTGGAAAAGTGTTGTTTTTCATGCAAAAATTTACTTCAGGATTTTCTTGTCTCTTTACACAAGTTAAATAAATGTTAGAAATCAAACAGGGATGTCGTTAGGCGTCGGACATCGGACATATATAACGATGAAAATCCCCAAATGTCCGATTCACATTGCCGCATGTCGGTCAGATGTCCTATCGTTTCAGCCTAAGCGTGGTCATTGTCCGATATGTACTCCATTCCTTCGGACAGCGCGATAATCGTTAATTTTCATTTCAAGATACAAATCTTCTAAAACACCGAACGCTCTCGTGTTCAGCTGACACTGAAGTTGCCAGTGCCGCGTGCGGATCTTTTCTTTTGTCGGGAATTCCCGAACCGTTTGTGGTATGCGCCGTTTGGGTATTTATACCGTCTCGGTGCAGCGCACTGATCTAAAAATAGTGGATTATTTTTAGATCAGTGCATGCTACAGGAGTACGGGAGACAACTCCAACTGACTAAATTTGTCGTCTGCTTTTGTTTTAGATATGAGACGAAGCACTGAATTATGCCGCTGGAAAAAAAACTAAAGCCTGCAAAAGACCAGCATTAGATCAAACCGATCATTTTGTTTTTCAACTTTTATCCAAATCATGCCGTTTGTAATCAAAGTAAGAGCTCTGAAGTTGTCCATGTTGGTTTCTTTTTTGTGGTTTCTTTGAAACTAAACAAATACAACATTATACGCACACTGTGTTGATGTATTTACTATATTATGTGTGTGTTCTACAGTGCGCGCGCGCGTGTGTGTGTGGGCGCATGACTTTGGAACAATTCCATGGAATGTGTTATAAGCTCAAAGCTGTTTGGCGTAAATTCATAATGGAAAATTTCCTAGATAAATTTTCATTTAATTAATATACTTACCCGAATCACATTAGCATTGAGTCACCTGAGATGCTTATCACTGAAAAACGCTTACCCGGCTAAATTTTTTAAAGGGAAGCAACCCATCACCAAAACGAAAGTGAAAGTAGCTTTGGTAATGGGCCAGCACACTGGGAGTTACCTCCCATACGGGAGTGTGCCACGTCACTTCCTCTAGGAACACGTGCCTATCTCATACGGTCTTAGAAAAACTTAAAACCATACGCGGGGCAGGTGGGAGGGAATACAGTATGTGATTCGGGTAAGTATATTAATTAAATGAAAATTTATCTAGGAAATTTTCCATTAAATAACATATTCTTACTCCGAATCACATTAGCAGATAACATCAACAAGGCGGTGGGCTAGAAATGAATCAAAACTCACCATCAAGTTCTGGACAGGAACTGGCCTGCTGCTATGAGCACTGGAAGGCCTCTGAAGCCATCCTGTCGAAGAGCCGAGACGTCCCGAAGATAAAAGTTTAAGAAAACATCTTCAGAACGCCAAAACGTAGTTGTCAGCACCTCCTCTAGACATCTGGAGCGCAGTACTGCCAGAGAGGATGCCCACGCCCTCATATCATGGGCTCGGGCCGAGTCAAGTGGCAAGGAGGGCATGACCCCCCCCCCCCCTCTTTGTGCGACTCCACTCATAAGCTTGCTTAATGAGCGAGGACACCCACCGGGCCAACGATACCTACGACAAATCTTACTCGCGCCTAGAAAAGGGCGAGATAAACAGCAACTTCTTAGAACTAGACCGAAACAGCTGAGTCCGGGCTAAGTACAGACAAAGAGCCCTCACAGGGCAATTGACCAAATCAAGGTCATCCGGGGCCAAACGCGCTGATCAGAGCCTTGACTCTAACCAGCGGAGAGGCCTGCCCTGAATCTTGGCCAGGAAATCGGGCCGGAAACGCAAAGATGCGAAACCGTCCGACTCAAAGGAGATATCTCCAGGCTGACCCAACAGGGCGTGGACCTCGCCACCCCGTTGGGCCGTTGCCAACAAAAGAAGAACCAGCGCTTAGCGAGTGACATTGAACAGAATGGCCTCGCTCAAAGGCTCAAAATCCGCAGAACATAGGAATTCCAGGATTAAAAACAAGTCCCACTTGGGAGCGGGCAAACGAGCTTTAGCTTCCCTAAGAGCAGCCCCTTTAATGACTGCAGCTATAACGCCCCCGACTCGAACAGACCGACCGATCTGCTAAAGAGTCACCGAGATAGCGAAGCGCCGGAACCTCAACGAGAAGCCTGAGGCGCCCTGCGAAGACATGAAAGAGAGGCGGTTGGCGACCTGAATAGAGCGCGAAGCCACCGACCTCACCCCTGTAGCTGAACACCAGGCAGCCCATGCCTTCCAGTGGGAAGCATAAACCGACGAGGTGGACGCTCTATGCGAGCGAGCCACCAAGTCCAGACGGATGGAAACCATCCGGAGAGACAAAGTGGAGCGAATCTGAGCTTGGAGCTTGTCCACCCTTCTCTGAAAAGGCTGGACAGTCCACGCGACCGTGTCGAAAGACATCCCCAGATAAGTGAATGTCTGTGACGGGGTCAGCTCCGGATTTGCCCGGTTGATCGAGAACCCCAACAAGTTGGATTCTCAAAGAACCATTAGGGTATCCTGCGAACAGCCGCTCTGGGACTGGATCATGATGAATCAGTCGTCCAGATAAGCCCGCAGGCGGATACCCTAGGACCTCACCAGTGCACAGAACTGTCTCACCACCATGGTGAAAATCCATGGTGCGAGGGACAGCCCGAAAGGGAGTGCGCAAAACTGGTAGATCTGATCTCCCCACCGGAAACAAAGCCAATTCCGGTCGGCCGGATGCATAAGAATGAAAGTATGCGTCCTTGAGATCGATCAAGGTCACCCAGTCTCCTGGGCAGAGAGAGTCTCGGACCGAGGCTGGCGTCTCCATCTTGACTTTTATCTCACTCAAGAAAGTGTTGAGGAGAGATAAATCCAAAACAGGACGCCATCCTCCTGACGCTTAGGGAACGGCGAAAAGACGCCCTTAAATCCCAGGGAGCTATGGACCCGAACTCTCTCCACCGCGCCCTTCTGCTGCAGAGAGGCAATTTCCGACTGCAAGGCGGAACGTGCTTCCTGCGAGAAGAGGGGCTTGAACCGCGGCGGCACTCGGGTAAGAGGCGCCTTTTCCTCCCGCCAGAGCAGGCGGAAGCCCGATCTCACCACTCCCACAATCCATTGGCTGTCAACTACCGACATCCAACGAGAAAGCGCACGGGAGGGGCCTCCCGCCATCACCAAGGTGGAAGGCGGGAGGTGGGTGAGATCGTGAGCGCATCATTGGGAGTGTGGCTTACTCCCAGAGCCGCCACACCCCCTCCCCGATGCCGTCCTCTTCTTCCCGCCACGAGCGACCGGCAGAGCCTGCCGCTTCTGAGCTGGCTTGAGATTCGACAATGTCTGAGCCTGCTTTTGTTTAGAAGGCTTAGACTGTTTCACCCCCTGCAGAGTGAAGTCGAGGAACTGACTGTCCTTGTTCGACTGAATCTCCTTCTGTCTGGCAACCATTGCCAGAGAACAGAAGCGAGATTCCTCTGAGACAGGGGAGACTCTCCAGGTCTCCCTAGTAGCCAGCTCCGTGAACTGGGACTGCGAGAGGAAGAGATCCCTCCTACAGAGGACCGCTTGGGAGAACTGTAGGGAGGAAAGACGCAATTGCTCCTCCTTGACCTTGGCCAAGGTGGTCAAAAGGGCAGAGACATCGTCCGCATATTGTTCTTCACTGAGAGTGAAAGGAACCAGCGAATCGATCGATGACCGAGACAGAGTTCGAACAAGAGTCTCTGCAACGGAGGACAGTTCGATCTGCCGACGTCCAACCTCCTCAGCAGAGAGGAGGAAGCCTCAGAAACCGGCAGAACCGGATCATACTTGATCGGTTTAGCCAGAAGAGGCAGCAATTCCCGGAGAACCGGAAGGGTAGCCCTAGGGAGTGCAAAAGACACCAGCCAGCTCTGGCTCTGAGTGGACAAGCTAAGCTTCCTATTGCCCGTAGGCACAAAGGAAGAGGCTTGAGAAGCCGACGCCACCCACTGCTGAGCTGATACCGGAACTGGACCAAAAGGAAGCAGTAACGGAACAGGCACTGGCCGAATACCACTCCCCGCATGTGCTGGACGAACCAGCGAATGCAAAAGTTGGTAAGCCACTGACGGAGACTCGGCGAACCGGAAGGAAGAAACATCTTCCTGTGCCGGCCGGAAGTCCGCCATGGCCGAAGGAACGAACGGAGCGGAAGAGTCCGCAGCCACCACCCCTTCGGGGAAAAAACGAGACGCTACTTCCACCGCGATGTCAAGAACAGCCTTGAGCTTCGACGGAAACACGCCCCGAGACTCCTCGTTGACCCCTGATGGAGCATCAGAATAGTCACAAATGGAGCCATGACCAAAACCACAGTTCCGGAAGCAGAAGCATGCCCTGGCAAACCGGAAACCGGAAATGCCTGTGCACGAACATCATCCTGCAACCCAGAACCTTGTGAAGGTAAGGGTAGGCAGGACGACCATCCGTAAAAAATCCGGAGCTGGATGAGCTGACGTCACTCCCTCATCCGAGTGGAGTGATGCCTGCTCAAGCCTAGGCACTAAAAGGCCGGAAGGCGTACGCTGGAATCCACCCTCTGGTATCCGGAAGGAAGCACCAGAAGAGGAAGCAGCACGTCCGGCCGAAACCGGAAGTGTAGCCGACGAAACCGCGCAATGCGGAATTGAAGACTGCCCTCGTTGACTTTGAGATCCGGAAGGACCGGAAAATCAGTGAATACTCCATACTAACGCAGCCGCCGTAGCGTGCCTGCGTGGACGGATCATCACTTCTGGCGAGTGCCGGTAGTGTAGCCGACAGAACCGCGCAATGCGGAAGCGAAGGCTGCACTGAAACCAAAAACACCAGTTCCGGAAGCAGAAGCATGCCCTGGCAAACCGGAAACCGGAAATGCCTGTACACGAACATCATCCTGCAGCCCAGAACCTTGTGAAAGTAAAGGGTAGGCAGGACGACCATCCGCAAAAACCGGAGCTGGATGAGCTGACGTCACTCCCCCATCAGAGTGGAGTGATGCCTGCTCAAGCCTAGGCACTAACTGGCCGGAAGGCGTACGCTGGAATCCACCCACTGGTATCCGGAAGGAAGCACCAGAAGAGGAAGCAGCGTGTCCGGCCGAAACCGGAAGTGTAGCCGTCGAAACCGCGCAATGCGGAAGTGAAGGCTGCACTGGTTGACTTCGTGATCCGGAAGGACCGGAAGTCAGTGAATACTCCATCCTGCCGCGACCGCCTTAGCGTGCCGGAGCGGACGGATCATCACTTCCGGCAAGTGCCGGAAGTGTAGCCGACGAAACCGCGCAATGCGGAAGCGAAGGCTGCACTGGTTGACTTCGCGATCCGGAAGGACCGGAAGTCAGTGAATACTCCATCCTGCCGCGACCGCCTTAGCGTGCCGGAGCGGACGGATCATCACTTCCGGCAAGTGCCGGAAATGCGGCAGCCGAAACCGACTGCCGCAGCTGTTCGATCAAATCCGGGGCCTCGTAGGTTATCGCCGGAAATGAAAGATCAGCATGGTATCGGTCGTGACCCGATGCGAAAGAGCTGTCTCCCGAGAGAGAACGTCCAGGCGCCTCACGAGGGCTATCGGACCAGCTCTGCTTACCAGCCGCAGCTGAAGAGGGAGGACGCTGCTCCAAACCGGAAATGGACGGCAAAGACACGGAAGCCAACTCCCGGACGTCACTGCCAGATGCCGGAAACGCCAAACAACTGGCGACGGAACGCTGGAACTCTGCTTGCACCAAGCTGCGGATTCCCGGAACCAGTGTCTAAAACAGAAAGGAACCAACGCACCCTGCACAGGTGCTAACAACGAGGACGAAGTCTCCGTAGTAGAGAACCGGAGCAGACGTAACCATAGCGCTAGGCGCCACAAAAGATAGCAGAAGTAGTAACAGCGCTAGGCGCCGAAAAAGGTACAGACAACAAATAGTTACGTTCTTGGTCTGTACAAGTAAAACTGCTAAAGAAGAAGCCTAAGGCTTAAAATTTCCCCATGGGGTCCGACTTGCCACAGCGGTTGTCTGAATCAGACATGCTGTCAAATCCATGTAAACAACACGAAAACATTTTACTGAACGTAAGTCTAAACGACTGAAAACTCAGTAAAAAAAAAACACACACTTTCGCGTCAACAAAATACGATAGCTACACTTGCCCAACAAAAACAGAGGCACGTAAAGCTACAAAGTCACACGAGCTAGAAAACTAACTCACACCACAAAATGGCGACACACAACAAAATGGCGAAACACGCAAGTAACTGACACACAAGTCAACGACGCGTGACAACGCGAAAAAATTTACTGACACGTAAGTCTAAACGACTGAACACAGTAAACACACACTCTTTCGCGTCAACAAAATACTATAGCTACACTTGCCCAACACAGAAAGGGGCACGCAGAGCTACGAGCAAAGTCATACGAGCTAGCTAACTAACTCACACAACAAAATGGCTAAACACGCAAGTCACTGACACACAAGTCCGCAAAAAACGGACAACGTACAGTAACGAAAACAGCGCAAACAACCAACAACAAACGGGAACGAGCTCACCAAACTGTAGGCAAGGCGAGCAGAAAAGCTGGGTAACGTGGCCGGCGGGTGTCACTCAAACACACAAGGTCGGCCACAGAGCGTCAAAAAGTGAACCGTCCTCTCCGAGGTGAAAAGAACGTATGAGATAGGCACGTGTTCCTAGAGGAAGTGACGTGGCACACTCCCGTATGGGAGGTAACTCCCAGTGTGCTGGCCCATTACCAAAGCTACTTTCACTTTCGTTTTGGTGATGGGTTGCTTCCCTTTAAAAAATTTAGCCGGGTAAGCGTTTTTCAGTGATAAGCATCTCAGGTGACTCAATGCTAATGTGATTCGGAGTAAGAATATGTTATTTAATGTCCTATTACACTTTGTGAAAGCGGTCAAAATGTCCTATTTATGCCGAAGAACTCAGGACATTTGTCCTATAGGTATGAATTTGTAGCAACATCCCTGATCAAATGCTACATGGTTTGTCTGAAAAGTCTTTGTTTTTTTTTCTAGGAAGATTTGCAGAAAATCCAAAAATCTGTTTCTAGTGACGTGACATTTTCATGATGGCCATGCTTAAAAGATATTATATTTGAACATTTCTTTTGACCATAATTCAAAAGAGTGTGTTGGATTTTGTACAAAAAGATATATTTCCATCTTGAAATTGGCATTTAAGGTAACAAAAAACAGCACTGAAGATGTTGTATGTCACGAGAAACAGATTTCAGAACAGGACACAAAACAAAAATTTATTCAGTTGGTTGAAAAACTGCAGGGTTAGTTTTAAAAAACATTAAAAGTACATTAGGCCCCCCAAAAAACTTGTCTGTTTAGGGTAACATGACCAAAAAAAGTAGGGTCGGTAGGTAGGTAGGTTTTTTTTTTGTTTTTTTGTTTTTTTTGTTTTTTGTGTGTGTAAATGCTATGTTGACTAAACATTCACTTCTTATATTTGATGAATACATGTTTCAAAACGCCAAATGTCTCTATTTAGCATTTTTACCTCTTTTTTTTCTTTTTTTTTTTGAAATCAAAAAAGAGTTTTTGGGTCGGCGCCAAATCGATAGGGTCGGTCGGGTTACCCTAAACAGACAATTTTTTTTTTTTTGCCTTAATTAATAGTGTCAAAAATGCAAAAAAGAAAGTATAAAACTATAGTGTTCCATTTGGCACCTTTTGACTTTGGCCCATATATATATCTGCTCCACTTCCAGTATCAAATACTGACAAAAGTGGATACTGACAAAAGTGGATGTGGGATGTTCCTCCTTTCATGACCCCAAATTTAAGCCTTTCCCCCTTCTAAGACCTTGCTTTTTCTTATTTTCTGTTCATAACCTCTATAAATGTCTTTTTCTTATTTTCTGTTCATAACCTCTATAAATGTCTTTTTCTTATTTTCTGTTCATAACCTCTATAAATTTATGTCTTTTTCTTTTTTTCTGTTCATAACCTCTATAAATGTCTTGTTCTTATTTTCTGTTCATAACCTCTATAAATGTCTTTTTCTTATTTTCTGTTCATAACCTCTATAAATGTTTTTTTCTTTTTTTCTGTTCATAACCTTTATAAATGTCTTTTTCTTTTAAGAGTTAGACTCCCTCCTTGTTAAGATGTGATTTTATCAGATTTTTTTATGGCCTGAAAATGTGCATAAATATATATGTCGTGCCGAATTCACGTAATTGCCGATTCCGCGTAATGGGCAACATTTTTGCCCATTTCGCGTAATCGGCAAAACGCTGCCAAATACATGAAATCGGCAGCGTTTTGCCGAAATCGCGGACAGGCTTCTAAAATTTCCCCATTTTGCGAAATCGGCAGCCACTTTTAGGTTTTAAAGTTCTCAAATGCCTGGGATATCATCACACTTAGACAACTAGATACTCCAATGGACAGATATCGCAATAATCGATAAGTTATGGCAAGTTATGTGTAAAATATACACACATATTGATTAGCCAATACAATACAAAGGCTTCTTGGAGCCAAAGACATCACAACATCAATACACATAACTATGACACATTACCTGCAAGATATTGCGCTTCCTGCTTGAACGAGGTGTCGTACACAACAGTCCACATTGGGCCCTCAAACTTCACAGGCTGTTCGTTCTCACTCACAGTCAAGCTGACTGGTGTTGGAATGACACGCTTTCCGCATGTCCCTTGATCCTCCACCGCATTTCTGTTGAACCTCACCTCCGGCGTAAAGGGGTCATAGAAGTCAAATCGCTTCTTCTTACTACTACTGAGGGTGTAGTCAAAGCGTTTCCACTTGCTGGCAGTGTCGAACGGCGCCACAAAGTCCAGACTCTCACCAGCAGTGCAGGCGATCACTCTGGGTTCTAAGTCAGGAGCGGCCAGGAACCAGTTGGGCAAAATATCACAACGAGCCACAGAATAATACTGCCCACGAAACGGAATCGTCAGCGCCTGCCCTTGTCCGAGAGGTTTGAAGTCTGGCGTTGGATGAAGTCGAAACAAACAGCCGTTAATATGCATGAGGTGAAGGCCATCCGCTAGCTTGATTCCCTCATCACAGGGGAGACGACCTGGCTCTATCATGCGGATGTGGGAAAAGAACATGGACCAGTTTGCAAACCTCAGCTCTGTACTACCTGCAATGCAACAAAGAATAAAGATAGTTGTCAATGTGTTTAAAAACTACCTAAATGGCCTATAAAATAGTGTGCAAAATGTAACGAAAGAGCTAAAAAAAACACACTTGTCAGCACATTTGATAACAAACAAAAAGCCTTGGGCCACCATCTAATCTCTGGGTAACTGAAAATGGCTGCATGTTATCACCAGCAATGCTAAAAGATAGTCACAATATTTCTTGCCACATTTGAAAACAAAGAATTGAATTGAATTCCGGATTACACAGTCGTAGAACTTCGGCTTAGTCCTGCTTTTAATACTGAATCATCAGTGTATGGTTTGTGATCTTAACCAAACTGATACAATATATATTATATATATATATATATATGCTTCTGAGTATTCATTTAAAGTCTTAGCCCTACAAAGGAGCATGCAGTTGATCTCAAAAGTAACCATAAACTATAATTAATATATGTTAAAAACATGCTTCATGCAGTCATGTCACCTTTGTTGGAAATTGTAAGAGAAGCCTCATAGCTGGCTTGGCCGCCGGTCAGATTGTCCAGAACAGCATAATGAATGTCCAGTGAGGCGGCCAGACCGTCCAGTTCTGCCTGGGTCAGATTGGGCAGTTTTCTGCTCTCTTGCTTGTCCATTGTCTTTGCCTTTTCTGTAGGTAAACATGTATCATCAATAGTTAATTGTCTTGAAACTATGAAAATAGTAATGAAAAACAATAAAAATGCAGTGCCTGATTGAAGACAGAAAATTAATGATTTTTATTATTAATACTATCAACCGCTGTCCAAGAGGTTGGGCTTTGAGTCCTCCTATAGCTACCTGTCACAGTTGGTGCGTTTTTTCTAATCTTTCAAGCTTCATTTTCTTCTTTTCAACATTTCTCTAAAACTTAAATAACAAAGACCACAGTTCTTTGCAATAATCTTATCTAAGTTATGAATGACTCGTTGGTTCTCGATAAAAAGAAACCTTTGTTTTGAGAGCTTCTCAAGAGTGCTGGCTCCCGAGCCTGGTGGATTCATAACCGACTTGCTGGTTCTCGGGCCTGGGTTCTCCGTAACCAACTTGTGGGTTCTGCAGCCACGGCCTAAACTTAAACTAAAGTTCAATTCTATTAGTATGATCACACACAGCTAGATGCTCAACAACAACAAAACTTGCAATTTTAAGAAAACACTCACACATGCACATGCACTGAGTACAAGACAATCAATCGTATCTCCCCGTACACACAGGGGGCTGGACTAGCATACAAGATCCCCCCTTACAACTGACAAGAACATGAAGAAGGAAACAAAAGCGCATTAAATATCAAGCAGTACAACATAAAAGTTAGAAAGTTTAGTAACTCGTACTCTCACTACAATGTGACATCATGACAGACGACGATCAGCAAACAGCCCTTGGTACTGTACTGTAGCGTTGTCGAATCTTCAATAAAAAAAAACGTCACGTTGATAGTCGTCGTCGGCTTCTGTGGCGCACCCGCCAACCACCAACCCAGGCGGGTTATCCAGATCCAGATCCAGAATAATCTAATTTAACACTGTACAAGTACCATACCCACTATCGTGTCTAACTCACAACAAAGTTGTCTCCTAAAATAAATCGGTCACTGTAACTGTTGCAGCGGTGTTTTCAGGATGATTCATCAATCAAAGCAGTAGATCTGCAAAATAGCCCTGGCATCCACAGTCAGTTCGAACCAGATGCTCGAGGGCAACTAAATGCGGTAATGTTGATGTGACTAATAATCTATAACAATTTAAACTTTCAGGAAATAAAAGAATCAAATTTGTTGCAGGTGTTGGGTGGTTGGCTCCAGGGGAAATAACACTGGTATACTTGTTTGCTTATCCCCCTTGATGCGCAAAGCTACTTTCGCTTTAAGCTTACTAAGCTTACTGAGTAATGCGTGAAAGGCATTGCCGGTGGATGTAAAAAGAGACATACAATGCACAAAACTGACTCTCCTGCCCAAGAGTATATAATGTATGCTACACTATGCATTGTCCAAAATTCTGCACGTGACTGAGGCATTGCATGTTCGTAACTGCACAGTTTGCGGCTCAGAAACGAAGTGGATTCACAGCGCGCAGCGCGTTGTGCAGCGTTGCGATTTACAACGCGCGATGTATTGTGCTGTTACATTTTCTCCTCTTTCGGGTTCCTTCTTCTTCCATGTAAGCGCTGGAACTGTTAACTGGTGTATAGATTCACTTGAGATAATATAATAGAGGTAGGTGCGATCAATTGTTGTTAAAAATGTTGCTGATAATCATACATGTACAAAAATAAAGCGCGTCAACAATCTGCGCTGGTGAGAGCAATAGCCGCGCTCTGGGAATCGCTGCGCTGCACAACACGCCGCGCTCTGTGAATCGCCGCGCTGCACAGCGCGCCGCGCTCTGTGAGTCGCTTGCCTTGCTGAAATGTCTCAAATTCAAAAACTCAAGCATTTTTTTTTTTACTGTAATATTATGTCCTACTTATACTTCCCGCGGCATTTATTAACACAATGCAATACATAATCATTAGCATAAAAAGAAACAAAAAACAACTTCTTTTTTTTGTAGTTATGAGTATGACAAACAATAAGTCGGCTTTGCATCAACACATGACCTGCAGCAAAGAAACTACAATTCTTGCGTTCATATTTCCCACGTGGTCATATTTCCCCCTCGATATATATATATATATTCTCAAGACTGAAATGTTGTTTCTTGGAAAAATTAAGAAGTGGAATTATTTAAGGACGAAAAGCATGTCAGTTTCTTGCATGTGAAGAAAATTGGTGGTGAAATTTAATAGATTTCACCCCCAAAATCGATTTCTTCGAAAATGTGTGTTAGGCGCAAAGTAAGAATCCGGGGCAGAGTTGGAATAATCGGGATTTCCCGAAACCTCATTTGATTTCCAACAAAGCGTCGCATTTCCGGAAACGAGCTGCCTCGTTCTAAAAATGGCAACCCTTCGACTGGCACAAAAAAGTATACCCTTTTTACAGGTCATGAATAAGGTATATGAAAAAGCAAGGTCTTATACAGGGGAAGTCTTGAATTGGGGGTGTGGGGGTACACTGTGTAACAATTCTCTCAGTGACACTCAGCGCATGCAGCTAGCTAGTTGCTGCTGTCTCGATCTATTTTGAACACAATGATTTTTTATTTCTCAGAGTAGAGTGTTTGTTACAGCAGGCTGAAATCATCTTTAATTTGAATCAACATTTTGCAACAATCAATCACATCAATATAGCGCACAGACTTGCACATTACGTTTCAAGAGCCTAGATTACCATGCAGTGACAAGAGCCCACTCAGTAAAGGGACGTAATGCTGTCTCTGCAGTCCAGAGAGACTGTGTGAATTTAATAAATATAATCAGTTAAGACTGAGTAAAAAATTATTACAATCGATAGTTACCAGTGAAAACTTATATCGGAACACTCTTGTTGTGTTTTTCTTGTTGTAAAATGTAAGATCTGAAACGTTAAAAATTACGTAAAAATGGTGCGTTTTGGTCGAGTGGGATGGGTCGTTGAACTGTGTTGTTACAGCCCGCCGAAGCCGTTATCAAAAGTGTTTTTGCTTTTTGTAATTCGGCTGGTTTGGTGCGTTATACAATGCATCTGCTTGTTCAAGACTAAGCATTGGTCACTTTAAAACACAAGGATCATCATAGGCCATCATGACTTGTTTCCTTTTACGTCGCATTCTAAGAATTCTCACTATGCGCGCGGTACATTTCTAGAATCGCGTAGCTCAAAGTTGGAATTCCTACAAAGGCGGCCGTTGTTGGAATTCCAACAAAGCGCAGGTCATTTCCGGAAAAGCGCCGATGACGAGATGGGTCGCAACATGGTTACCGAGTGGTTACGTCCCTTGAGTAAATTTGCGCGGAGAACCGTTTACAAAACGTTGGTTGGACAAATTTGGCCCCATGAATGTAAGGAACCCAAGGTCGCTCATTATTATGGGGGCGAGGACGCCCCCATTCTATACGGATAGTTTAGAGGTTGACCATGGGCAGCGCCATTTTGTTGTGAAATACGTCATCAGTTTGTGTATGGGAGGGGTGAAGGCAACATTGTTCATCTGTAGAAAGTTGTGAAATCCGTCACCCTATGGGAGGGGTGACGTCAAAATTGGTCATCACAGAGTTTGTGTAACACAGGAAGTTGTGAAATACGTCACCCTATGGGAGGGGTGACGTCAAAATTGTTCAACAAAAACATGATATGTCGCATTGTGCAGGGTCAACTGCAACAAACTCAAACCGAGCCATTCATACCTAGCTGTATTTGAGAGACTTATATACCCGACATTTTTATTTCTTATTTTTAGCACAGGTGTAGGAAAAATCATGAACCAAAATGTTATTTATTTTCTAATTTAACATTTTTTTTACAAATATGACCATGGTCTTTTAAACATACAGTGACATTAAACATTGTTATGTTAAAAAAAAGAAAAAAGAAATAAAGCTTTTGTGCACAAATCAAAAAATACATTGTACATTTTACCTACAGGCCAAACAGTGTCTGTTGGCGGCAGAGGGCCCAGCAAGTTGCTATTTTTAGATCGATTAAAAAGTTGTCAAGAACAGGCGCTTACATTTGGATGTGTCCACTGATAGTAGGTTTGGTTGTGATCAATCAGAATGATGTAGGAATAAAAATGTATGACAGTTTGGTATGATGACATGTAATTCAAATATGCTGAAATGTAATATTATACATGATATAATATTATTATGGCTGTTGCCATGACCATGAACCCCAAGAAAGGTTTAATGTTATGTAAAATCAAAATACCAAAATCAAGCACCTACTAATCTGGTTTTCGGTGCGGCTTGGACCAAAAAAGGATGGACACGCAACTCGCTCAGCCAGCCAGCGCTGCGAGACTTACAGCGGCCAACTTCGCCGCGGCGCGCTCATTGGCTAAGTATTGAACTTGCGTCAAGGCCGATGCGCGTAGATTCCCAGAATGTTTACTTTCGGTTAGATTCTTCGACAGCATTCGCAGAGGTGACTGCCGTATTGTGTACCGCATTTTTTATTACTTTTGGGAGTTTAGTAACGTGATATCAGTTTTCAATTGTTCGTTCACTTATATTGCTTTCAGATTTAACACACAAGAAACAGTAGCACGGTTTTCGTTGCGAAAATGTGCATTGGCAGTGCTACGCGATCGAATTGTGTATTATGTACACGCGGTGTTCTTCTCAGGAAAAGACCGAAGCGACATGTGACGTCAGTCGTTCAGCCCGCGAGCGGTGGGATGGGGGGGTTCACATGGTTTGTTTGTTTCAGAACCACACCCATATACACACATTTCACATGTAAACCATTTGTCCGCCCCCTGTCGATATTTATCGACTAAGTTCCTTGTCAGTACTATCGAAGGGTGTTTTTTGTTCAGTGTAGAGTTTATACTAGATCAACGAGGCCGAGAATCGAAATATCAACACGGAGAAAGATGTCATCGTCACACCAGGGCTTCGGCTGTGGGCGGTCGTCACTGCCGAGTCAGTCGCTAATGATCGTGATGTTGCCGAGATACAAGTTTTTCCCAGTCTAAAACTGATCACCCGCGTAAACCTTCTCCCAAAAGAGCAAAGACCACAGTTCTTTGAATTGAAAAACAAATCTTTATGAACTTCTCATCGGACCTCGAAAAATAGAGGTAGCTTGTGGAGATCGAGTCAGTGCCGGTGTAACACGAGAAAATTACTCGCACGAGATTTTTACTCCGGAGTAAAAATTTTGTACGAAAATGTTACTCCCTTTACGAAAAAAGCACTCCCCCATTACACGAGAAAATTACTCCCCACGACAGGTGAGTTCCGAGTTAACATTTCGTACACAAATGTTACTCCCCTGACGAATAAGAAAACGAATAAATTACTTCACCCTAACACGAGCAATTTAACTTCCCATGCCAGGTGTACGAAATGTTGACTCCCTTGTCCCCTGTTAGTCTTGGTGGTGGAAAGGGTGGAGGGAGGCTAGCGCGACATTCGTTTGCGCGAGATGCCAATTTTGGCATTATCCCTTCGCCCGCATCCCATTTTCGCGTACGAGATTTTTTACTAAAAGTAAAAAAATGGGGAGTAAACATTTCGTGGAGGGAGTAATTTTTTCGTGCCTTGGGGAGTTCTTTTCTCGTACGAAAAATTTACTCGGAGTAAGAATTTCGTACGAAATTTTTACTCCGGAGTACATTTTTCGTGGAGTAAAAATTTCGTGTTACACCGGTTTCCGAGCATGGGGGCTCCGTTACCGACTCGCCGGTTCCCGGGCCGGGGGGGTGTCAGTGTCACATTTTACAAGTTTTCGGCAAGATTGTGCGAACCCCGGCTGTTGTCTGGTTGGGCTACTGAACCGTGACTTCTCTTATGTGTCCGATTTCAGAGCACCTGCCTGTGCTGACTTGCTGGTCAAACAGGCTGTCAGTAAATTCAGCAAGAACGGCAAGTTTAGCACAAAGTCGTTGTGATAACTGAAACGCAACTCATTCGCGCCCACTGTTGCAAGTGATTTTTCGTCATTTTCAAATTGTTGTAAAATATTAACCAGATAAGGTACATAAAAAAGAAAGACAGATTCGTGGAGGAAATATTTCTGGCTTGACGATTAGTGCATAGTATTTAATCGTTTTCTTTTTTTTACCTTTTCATAAACAGTCGTGATTGCAGTTACAAAATTCGTAAAAATGCCTATTCTCAGCCTGACTTCTAAACGATCGAATTGACAATAAGAAATAATCTAAAAATCTCCTTTTCAATGTGAAGTCTTGCAGATGGTGCCAATTTTCCATGGAGATGATGAGTGGCAAGCGAGATGTCCTCCTGGCTGACACCAGTCCTCGTCTTCTTCAGTGAACTGAGCTGCTTGTCGTGAGCCTGCTGAACATCAGACTACACGCACATCGTTCATATGTAGACAGAGAAGAAAAGAAAAAGTACATGTTCATGATGCTATATTAATTCAGGCCTCTACTCAGCCTGTCTTCTAAACTATCGAAATAACAAAAAGAAATCATTTTAGACAGAGAAATAGAGAATACTACATGGCTTGCTGTGTCGTACCAGATTTACACGAGTTTGTTTTTTTAAATATTGAACTGCGAGCGAAAGCGAGCCGTTCACTATTTCAAAAAGCAACGAGTGTAAATCTGGTACCGTCGACACAGCAAGCCATGTAGTATTCTGTTTATCCTACATAGCCTACTGTAGCCTACTTACGTGTATTTCACTGAAAATGTCCTGCAGTCGAGGCAGCGGCTAAATTGAAGACGCTTGTTTTTGGAACCTCGATCTCTTCTAAAGCCTCGTGCAATCTACGTCAAAGCAAAGACACGTCACTCTAAAAGTGTGGCGTGACGTGTTAGTTCTAAATAATCATCGAGGGTAATTAGCGAGCGCAATTTGTTTTTCTATAATGACGTTTGTCTCGGTGACTTTGGCATCATAAGCAGTGAAAAAACAGGTCCCTGCCAGATTTGCTTGACATGACCTCATTTACATGATATACACACGTGTGATTTGATCCGTCGCGATATAACCTTGAATGTTCTTTGGCTTGCTTACATGGACTTGTATCAAAAATAAGTAAAGAATGTCACTGGATTCTGAGCTATGAATTTAACACGCTAAAGTTCAAGCCGGATTACCCCTTGAATGGTTGAAAACGACGTTAAACACCAAATAAAGAAAGAAAGTGTGATTTGAACGATTATTATCTCACTCGTGACTAGTGTTGCTCTCACGTATGTGGGATAAAAGCAAATATTCATGCAGACCTATTCTCAGATCGTCTTCTAAACTTTCCATGAAGATGATAGCAAGATGTCCTCCTCAGTGGTTGACACCAGTCCTCGTTTTCTACTTTAGTTTAGCTGCTAAACAGTAGACTGGACGCACAATAATGTGAAGACGCACGAGAAACCAGAATTATTTCAAAGTCCTGGTGAAAGTTCATGAGCCTAATTGTCTTATATTAAGAAGGACGCCAAACAAAAATTAGTTGTGTTACGGTTAGACTACGGAAATTTTACGGAGTGGGCAAGCATAATAATTATGTCATGTTTGTTTCTTAGCTGAAACTGTTTGATTTTGTTTCCACGTTAACGATTGGCTCATTGGTACGGGTGTAGCAAACAATCAGGGACTTGTTCAAAAAAATGAAACATAAGGGCAGAGATGGCAGGGAATTAAGTTTTGTTTCTTTGGAAAGCTTTTCACATTTTTAAAAAAAAAGGTCCTCGATAAAAAAAAAAACTCCAAGAAAAACAACAACTAGGATAGTGTCCATTGGGAAGGAGGGAGAGAGGGGTTAGGGTGGGTATATATAGTCACTTACACCGGTGTAACGATGCGAGATTGGCCACTCTGTCACCTTTCCCACTCGATATATATACTCAAGACTGAAATATTGTTTCCTGGTCAAATTAAAGAAGTGAACTTATTTTACGACGAGGTTCGGAAAACTCTTGTTTTGTTTCTCTTCTCTTGATGTGTTACGGACTCACTCTGGACTCAGTCTCTCACGGACACAACAGATGACAATTGTGACACTGAACAGCAGTATAATGGCATGGCAAACTTTATTTCTGTGTCTCTCGATCTTCCCTCCTCCTCTTTGCCTACCGACGGCGAAGCCGGTGGCTACAAGCCACAACATACCAAGTTGACTTCATCTCCTGAGTTAGTGGAGCACACAACAAAATACGTCCACACTCTTCCCAAGTTCTCAAAGTTCTCTCTCACACCCGAGCATGTACATACAGAATTCAACTTTAGCTAGAGTCACAAACATCCAATCAACAGTTAGCTAACAAAACTGACATCGCATCGCATTGGTCAAACAAGTAAACAAAGAGACAAAGAAGGGGGGGGGGGGGTTAAGGGACCAAAACCTTCCAAGCCACCTGGCCTCTCCTTTGATCTACCCGATCAAAAGGAATGACACCCACTTGACAAACCCTGACTGGCCCGAGATACCCAGTCTGGCTGGCGGCACATTACATAACGACCACCTGGGGGCCCAAGCCCAAGGTATCGTCTACGGCAAGGCATCTGACAAGTGCACCGCCCACTTCAAAATGAGACAAGAAAATTGGTTGATTAAAATCAACATGGCCGAAGCAATGTTTTCATAAAAGAAGCGGTAGGTACGGGCACATGTTGTATTTGGGTTACATGTCAGTGTTGCAGAGTACGTAGGCATAAAAACACGCAAAGAAGAGTGATAAGTCCCTGTTGTGAATATAGTCAAGTGGATAAATTGATTACTTAGTATCACACTAGTTTTACTGCTACAGCAGTCCCTCTCATGAACGGACACCCTAGGACCAGTGCAAACCTGTCCGTACATTGCAGGTGGCCGGTCACGGGAGAGGCCCTCCCCCCATCACACACACTCGTACTCAGACACACTGACGGACTGACTGAGTCTTTGCTACTGGTGAACGAGCTCTACTTGTACTAAAACAATAAGGTCAAACTACTTCAACGTATAACTGAAAGGAAAAAAACTGTCCTGTAAAAATGACGTTAAATGAACGGTGTCAGAAAAAGAGAGATAAAAGAAATCCTCAAATTCCTGGGGATACAGGCACCCCATGAAAGCAGCCACAAACACACACTTTGCAAAAATATTAATTGAAATCCTGCATGTCGTACTTTCTTTTTTTCTGGCTTTATTGAATGCGGTACCTGCTGGTAGTTAGTTCATTGCCGGGTACTTGCATCACCTGTTTAATTTTCTTTTTACATTTAGTCAAGTTCTCGAGCCTGGTGGCTCCGTGCTACGTAATTAACCGACTCGTCGGTTCTCCAGCCAAGGCATTTTTTTTCAGGCCCATGATTTTCGGATTATGGAACTTGGCTTGGGTACTCCGCGATTCTCAGGGCAAGGGTACGGCATGAGCACTCGCCGATACGTGTTTGTCTTTCTGTTTGTTTTGCAGGAGAGTGAGGGCCGGGGGGATTAATTCTGAGATGAGTGAAAGAGAGAGAGAGAAAAAGTAAAAGAGTGTGTATGCCGACGCGTGTGAAGTAATAGGTATAGATGCTTCAGTTGATAAAACTGAAGACCATATCTGGCTGGACATGGCCCTTGCCTTAATGCATTTTCTTAACTTGTTTTTGTGTGCTTACCGTGACGCGTGCTCTGTGTTGGTGTTGTGTTTTCTTCAGCTTGTGAGCTACTATTATATTGCTGTTTCCTTTGCATTACCGGCAATATGCATTGCCGACTCTTTGCCTCTGCATGTCTGTCTGTGCTTTTTGTTTCTCAGTATCTTTGCGAAATGCGTGCACACACACACACACACACACATACACACATCTATATATTATAGGTTACAACACGAGTGGTTTTTTATATGGCTTGTATTTCAGTCAAGACCCAGCGGATGAATATCATCGGGAGACACGAGCCTCTGGCGAGTGGCTCTCGATTGATATTCCCGCTGGGTCTTGACTGAAATACAAGCCATATAAAAAACCACGAGTGTTGTAATCTGTATATCCCATTCTACCATCAAACACAAAGTGTAGACTACTAGCGGCACTGTTGCGATCTGTGCAGGGTAAAACTGTTGCCAGCGAGACTTAGCCCTTTTGCAACCTTAAACTAAGTGACCGTCGCTGAAAAAATAAAACGAATGAGTGCATCGATAAGTACGCGGTAACACTACTTTCAGACCATTTAAAAGCTTTAAGTAAAGGTTCGTAAGTTGCAAGAAAGTAATGAAGTCGAATAGAAATTAATTTAGTTGAAGCGCACAATTCTTTTGTTTTGCGTTTCAGGTCGGCAGAACGGGCGAAACGGGTTTGGGACCCATTTGGCTTACTCGATTCAGAATTGATTCCACGTTGTTTTTCTCGAACGTGTGTAATTAGGCTTATTGACAGAGAAGCAAATTTTAGGGAACAAATATGTAGGTTTAGATTTAACCATTTGCTCCCTATTTGAAATGTATCTACGTGATAAACTGTTTTGCGAGTGTGTTTGCATGGATGAACTTAAACTGGTATGGCCCGTGTGAGGAAAACGCGACCGACACGTCTGTCACCGCCGATTGATTGCATTTTGAAGGAATATGACTGGATTACGGAAAAATATGTGGACTTACTGCAGAGCCAGGCAAAAGAGTAGACTTGCTCGCAAAACACGTGAAACAGCCGATGTTTGATAGCTGAAGGCGCACACCAAAACACACTACCGACAGAAGTTCTCAAAAGTCGTCTGCTAACGATGCAAGGGGAGGGTACTCGTGTTTTTGTTTTGGTTCGCTAGCATCTGGTTATCTTGTAAGTTGAATGTTCGTTTTTTTCGACCTGCATTGCTTTCATAATGAAAGAAACTTTTGCTTATTGCATCTCATACATCAGATCAGTTCTGAGATTCATTTTTGCGTGCAACTGATATGGTTTTCTGAGCCGTGCAATACGATTTTAGAACTTCATACAAATGTGTCACATTGTTCGGCGCGAGGTCAAAGGTCGGGAGGAAAGTAGTCCTTTGCCCAAATCGGAATCTGCACTATCATATATTTTTTGGAGTCCATGATGTATTTATTGAGCTATAAAAATACAACATATATACCCATACTGAAGTAACAGAGACAAAGAAGGGAGGTCATGGGATATGTATAGGTTACAACACGAGTGGTTTTTTATATGGCTTGTATTTCAGTCAAGACCCAGCGGATGAATATCATCGGGAGACACGAGCCTTTGGCGAGTGGCTCTCGATTGATATTCCCGCTGGGTCTTGACTGAAATACAAGCCATATAAAAAACCACGAGTGTTGTAATCTGTATATCCCATTCTACCATCAAACACAAAGTGTAGACTACTAGCGGCACTCTTGCGATCTGTGGAGTGTGAAACAGTGTTTTCAGCGAGACTTGGCCTTTTTGCAACCTTAAACTAAGTGACCGTCGCTGAAAAAATAAAACGAATGAGTGCATCTATAAGTACGCGGTAACACTACTTTCAGACCGTTTAAAAGCTTTAAGTAAAGGTTCATAAGTTGCAAGAAAGTAATGAAGTCGTATAGAAATCCATTTAGTTGAAGCGCACAATTCTTTTGCGTTTCAGGTCGGCGGAACGGGGAAACCGGTTTGGCCCCCATTTGGCTTACTCGACTCGATTCAGAATCGATTCCACGTTGTTTTTTTCGAACGCATTATTATACAATTAGTCTTATTGACAGAGAAGCAAATTTTAGGGAACACATATGTAGATTTAACCATTTGCTCCCTATTTGAAATGTATCTACATGTTTTGCGAGTGTGTTTGCATGAACCTAAACTGGTATGGGTGCGAGGAAAACAGGACCCAAGTCTGTCACCGCCGCTTGATTGCATTTTGAAAGAATATGACTGGATTACGGAAAAATACACACATGTTAAGTTCTTAGATACCTTCATCGCCAATGTGGACTTACTGCAGAGCCAGGCAAAAGAGTAGACTTGCTCGCAAAACACGTGAAACAGCTGATGATAGCGAAGCCCAACCGTGCCAGGTAAGGACGGTCTGACAGATTCTCAAAAGTCGTCTGCTAACGAAGCAAGGGGAGGGTACTCGTGTTTTTGTTTTGGTTCGCTACCATCTGGTTATCTTGTAAGTTGAATGTTCGTTTTTTCCCACCTGCATTGCTTTCATAATGAAAGAAACGTTTGCTTATTGCATCTCATACATCAGATCAGTTCTGAGATTCATTTTTGCGTGCAACTGATATGGTTTTCTGAGCCGTGCAATACGATTTTGGAACTTCATACAAATGTGTCACATTGTTCGGCGCGAGGTCAAAGGTCGGGAGCAAAGTAGTTCTTCGCCCAAATCGGAATCTGCACTATCATATATTTTTTTGAGTCCATGATGTATTTATTGAGCTATAAAAATACAACATATATACCCATACTGAAGTAACAGAGACAAAGAAGGGAGGTCATGGGATATATATATATATATCTCTCTCTCTCTCTCTCTATATATATCCCATGACCTCCCTTCTTTGTCTCTGTTACTTCAGTATGGGTATATATGTTGTATTTTTATAGCTCAATAAATACATCATGGACTCCAAAAAATATATGATAGTGCAGATTCCGATTTGGGCAAAGGACTACTTTCCTCCCGACCTTTGACCTCGCGCCGAACAATGTGACACATTTGTATGAAGTTCTAAAATCGTATTGCACGGCTCAGAAAACCATATCAGTTGCACGCAAAAATGAATCTCAGAACTGATCTGATGTATGAGATGCAATAAGCAAAAGTTTCTTTCATTATGAAAGCAATGCAGGTCGAAAAAAACGAACATTCAACTTACAAGATAACCAGATGCTAGCGAACCAAAACAAAAACACGAGTACCCTCCCCTTGCATCGTTAGCAGACGACTTTTGAGAACTTCTGTCGGTAGTGTGTTTTGGTGTGCGCCTTCAGCTATCAAACATCGGCTGTTTCACGTGTTTTGCGAGCAAGTCTACTCTTTTGCCTGGCTCTGCAGTAAGTCCACATATTTTTCCGTAATCCAGTCATATTCCTTCAAAATGCAATCAATCGGCGGTGACAGACGTGTCGGTCGCGTTTTCCTCACACGGGCCATACCAGTTTAAGTTCATCCATGCAAACACACTCGCAAAACAGTTTATCACGTAGATACATTTCAAATAGGGAGCAAATGGTTAAATCTAAACCTACATATTTGTTCCCTAAAATTTGCTTCTCTGTCAATAAGCCTAATTACACACGTTCGAGAAAAACAACGTGGAATCAATTCTGAATCGAGTAAGCCAAATGGGTCCCAAACCCGTTTCGCCCGTTCTGCCGACCTGAAACGCAAAACAAAAGAATTGTGCGCTTCAACTAAATTAATTTCTATTCGACTTCATTACTTTCTTGCAACTTACGAACCTTTACTTAAAGCTTTTAAATGGTCTGAAAGTAGTGTTACCGCGTACTTATCGATGCACTCATTCGTTTTATTTTTTCAGCGACGGTCACTTAGTTTAAGGTTGCAAAAGGGCTAAGTCTCGCTGGCAACAGTTTTACCCTGCACAGATCGCAACAGTGCCGCTAGTAGTCTACACTTTGTGTTTGATGGTAGAATGGGATATACAGATTACAACACTCGTGGTTTTTTATATGGCTTGTATTTCAGTCAAGACCCAGCGGGAATATCAATCGAGAGCCACTCGCCAGAGGCTCGTGTCTCCCGATGATATTCATCCGCTGGGTCTTGACTGAAATACAAGCCATATAAAAAACCACTCGTGTTGTAACCTATACATATATATATATATATATATATATATATATATATATATATATATATATATATATCCTTTGCCATTAAAAACGCGACAAACGATCTACAGCGATTTTTATGTTACTTGTTATAGCAAGCACCTGTGGTTTAGACATGGTCAAAAACAAAACAGTGCACGGAAAACTCATGTCAGAAGACGCGTATAACACGTGGCGTTTAATTCAGTAAAACGTTTCATTCACTAAAAACCCGTGACCTTTATTACTGTCAATTACCTCCGAAAGCGGCGTATGGCTGCCTATATGGCGGGGTAAAAACGGCCATACACGTAAAAATCCACTCGTGAAAAAACACGAGTGTACGTGGGAGTTTCAGCCCACGAACGCAGAAGAAGAAGAAGAATTACTGTCAATACCACTGTCGGTTGCTTCGGCCACAACTTGTGTTGATTTGAAGCTGTAAGTACCGATAATGGAAAACACGTGCAGTTCTCGACACTCATGATAACCCATTCATAACTCCAGCTGTTTCGTTTCAATTTTGTACTCAATGAAACGCCACGTGTTTTATGTGTCTTCTTGCATGAGTTTTCCGTGCAGTTTTGTTTTTGTTTTTGACGAAGTCTAAACCACAGGTGCTTGCTATAACCAGTAACATAAAAACCTCCGTCGATCGTTTGTCGCGTTTTTAATGGCAAAGGCTATATATATATGGAACAATGGAAATACAAGAAATATATCTAGAGTACATTTACAGAGACAAAGAAGGGAGGTCATGGGATATATATCTATAAATATATACGACTTGTGCATGTCTGTCTGTGTGTGTGTCTGTGTGTGTGTGTGTGTGTGTCCGCGATGCACGCCCAAGGTTCTCAATGGATCTGTTTCAAATTTGGTGGGCATATTCAGGTAGACCCCGGACACAACCTGCTTGATGAGATATTTCAACACGTGCTCTCAGCGCGCAGCGCTGAACCGATTTTGGTTTTTCTCTGGATCCATTCCCAGTAACTCTTCCTTATCTTCTCCAGTGTTTTCAGCGTTTATCTCCCTTCCTTCGTGTGGCGTCAATCCATATTCCCGTTTCTATTTTTAGAAGGTCACTGTCGACAACGCTCAATCCATATTCCCGTTATACTATTTTTACTCTTCTCCAGTGTTTTGCGCGTTTATCTCCCTTCCTTCGTGCGGTGCGCCAGCTTCGGGTCCCCGGCGCAGCCGGGAATTCGGCTCGACTTCTTCCCAGCGAAGCCGTACCCGGCGAAGCGGGTATTCATCTAGTATATATATATATATTTAGAGAAAGAGAGAGAGAGAGAGAGAGAGAGAGAGAGAGAGAGAGAGAGCACTAATAATATCTCTGATAATATACAGTACTAAACACAGCATTACTAATACAAGTTTATTGCAAACTATGCCAGTCACAGTGTTTATTCTAGGCAAGTACATGTAAAGCTAATACTGCTCTCAGATAGTACAGCTTGTTTTGTTTAATGACACAATATGTTTGATTTGAAACAGTTCAATGGCTGGTTGAGTTTAAATGTATGTGTGTGGTTGTGTCTTTGTCTATTTTATGTTTTGTTGTGTGTGTGTGTGTGTGTGTGTGTGTGTGTGTGTGTGTGTGTGTGTGTGTGTGTGTGTTTGTGTGTGATGTGATGTGATGTCACAGTGGTGTGCTGTGTGTGTGCCTGTGTGTGCATGTGCGTGTGTGTGTGTGTCTCTCTTTCTCTGAGCCGCATCTTTCAACAAATTTGACAGAATGTCTACATTTACAATACTGATATGTAGGTAAAAGCAGTGATTATTAATACAATAATAATGCTGTGTTTCTTGGAACAGATCTAGTTAGTGTAACCAACACCTACGTTGAATACTAATTATTTATTCAGAAGCACAGGCTTTTATGTGGAAGCAAAGCAAATGCAAACAGATCAATTCTTAAAAGGTAGGGTAAGACTTTTTTTCTGTTAAGATGAAAATAATAAACAGTGATGCCTATTTTTTTATGACGTCTTATATAGTTACTTCCACATCTTTTCTTGTCTTTTTTGAAAGAGTGATAACAATGCCATCCTTTTATTATGAGTAACTTTGGTGTTTATTTTCCTTTTAGTTGATCGTTGAAGCCAAGTAAACATACTAAGCTGTCACAAAACAAATGATGACTGCAAAGACTCTCTTACCAGCCAGAAATACAACATGAAAACAATTGGCACTTTTTCAAATGTGTTATATTTCTTAGAGGCATGTCCACAATCAAAATACAAAGATACCGCCATCGCTTTTTCGAGAGAAGCCAGCGTTGGTTTCCTCAGAATGAGCTCCCTCTGTGTGCAAAATAACAAAAGATTTCCAAATGAGCAAATTAACAGAAAATTTGCACATTAACAAACAAACAAACAAAAAATAGCAAAGTAAAGAAATTCCTAGAAAAGGCAGGGATTTTCCCAACGCAGAAAGGTGGCAAATATGAGCAAGAAGAGTGCCCCAAAAAAATCATGCACATGTTCAGCTTCAGAACATGTCAGGTAAATCATGTTTTAAACAAAGTAAAAGTAATAATTTAAACACCAACATTGTGTTGCTAATTAGCAGAGTTGAACAAGTAAGGAATGTATTCACAGGTGTAATGTAATCATCTGTAATATAAATCATGCACATATGCACACAGACATAATTCAATACATATATGCACGTACTTACAACACAAATGACAAGGGGTTACATGCTTACAGGTATAATTATTTGTGTATGTACAAGTATCACAGTTTGGTGCAGGCGATCACAAAATATTATTGATTCAATCTATAAATCTATTCGAATTCTACCTTTGTTTCTATATGTGTGACTTGAATTTTTTGTATACAGTACAGATTTGAAACATTTAACTTTGTACAAACACTCTGCAATAACATAGCATTAATTGATATGAGAGTAGAGAGTGAAAAAAAAGAAAAACATAGAGTTGGTAGAGAAGAAAGAAAGACAGAGAGGAGAAGAAAAAGAGAGGGAGGGTCGCACACAGAGAACTGCAGAAAACTTAATTTCTCTGCTTGTGATGCTGCTTCCTGGTATATCATATGCATGATGAAAATAACTCAATTCTATGTCTGAGGACTTGCAAATACTATAAAACGTGTTTCATGATGTTACGCTTATGTGTACCCTGTTGACAAGGTGATCTGTCATCTCCCTTGATTCTGCTTAAAGTCATTGGTTTGTCATCACCATCACACACAAACAAAGTATGGGTACACATAAGCCATGCTTTATGAAATCTGCCACTGCTATAAACATTGCTCTCCCTCAAGACGAGAAGAATCCTCCGTCTGGCTTTCGTGTGTATCCCTTGTTGGTTGTCTGTGTGTGATGACTCTCTGGTATTCACAAAGCATGCACAGAAAAAGGAAACCAAATACATGCAGAATAACAAGGCAGGCAGATCATGGCTCGTGCAGATGAACAAAGACAAACTAGTCATGCACAATCATGAACAATACAGAAGTCTGCTTAATTCGTGTGTGTGTGTGTGTGTGTGTGTGTGTGTGTGTGTGTGTGTGTATTCATGCGTTCATGTGTGTGTGTGTGTGTGTGTGTGAGGGAGGTAGAGAGAGAGAGAGAGAGAGAGAGAGAGAGAGAGAGAGAGAGAGAGAGAGAGAGAGAGAGTCAGAGAAAGAGAGAGAGAGAGATGTTTGTGTCTTTTGTGTGTGATTCCGTTGGCTTTGTCATTCTGAGTCAGACAACAATTACGTAATCATTTTCATTCATCAAAATGCTTTGTCATAAAATAACACATGCACAACCATTACATGCAAATAGAGCGACAACCATCTTTTACCTAAAAGATCACTTGAAATTATTTTAATTTAATACAATGTACCATGCATACATAAGCTGTTCTTCAAGGTAAAACTTGTCTGATTGCAGATAAAACTGTACGTGTATAAATACTTTCTTTCTTAACCACGACGGTGTATAAATACTATCATGGCATAAAAGTTATCTTCAACAGAAAAGCTTAAGTCTTTTGGACTTCTGCAAATCTAAAGTGTTAGACTTATTTGAAAAAGAGTTAGAGAAATTATTTTATTAAAACTGTGTGTTATCTTAGCATATAGTATCTGTTGACATCTGAGTAGACATGCATGCATGGGAATGTGGGTGTTGATGAGGCTGATTTTAAAAGATGTGCAAGTATACTTATGGATGCGTATTATTTGCCATGAGTATCTTTCAATATTCATATATATAATTAAAGAGCTCCTTTACCAAACAGCATGCACAGATTAAGAAGAAACAAAACGACAAAGAAAATAGAAGTAAAAGAATTCATAGAAATGACGAAAAATCAAATAAATGGTAACGAGAAAATAGTCCTCACCAATAGCGTTTTTGACACTGCTGGCACTCTCCATTCTCTGCTGGGCATTAAGAGAGATGGGATGATTCATTTCTGGTGCCTTCTTTGGTTCAACCACCACTCTGTTCTTTAGTTTGCGGCTGTGAGAAAAATAGATTAAATTGCCTTATGATGTGTACTGATGGTAAGCGCTAACAGGACACTTGCTTGTTTGTCAATTGTGTTTTTGTGTGTGTCAGTTTTTGTTGTTATTATTTCTTCTTTTTTCAGGGAGAGGGGGGGGGGGGGGGGGGGGGGGGGGGGGGGGGGGGGGGGAGGGCTTTCTTTGTGAAACCAAAGCTATATCAACAGTAAACTTTAAAACACATAGTAAACTATCCTTAGCGGATTATGACTTTATTCAGTTATTCTGTAGAAAAGACAAATGCTGGAGAAAAACCGTTCTTTTCTGCAGCATTTCTGCATAATGTCATCTTTCGCCGAAGCAGCGTTTTTTTCTGCAGCAAAACATTTTACTGCAGTAAAATTGAAATCAAGAATGCTGCAGTAAAACGGTGCTGTTGTTTTACTGCAGAAAACCTGTTTACATTTTTTCTGCAGCATTTTGTACTGGCTCTTGGCGGATTATGACATTATTCAGTTATTCTGGAGAAAAACCGAAATGCTGGAGAAAAACTGTCTTTTCTGCAGCATTTCTGCATAATGTCATCTTTCGCCGAAGCAACGTTTTTTTTACTGCAGTAAAACAGTTTTTCTGAAGCATAATGTTTACTTGGTTTTCTGCAGCATTATTGCGATTAACTTTTTCTTCAAAATAGTCTGTGACAGTTTTTCTGGAGAAAAACAAACGACCTTGTAAAGTAGCGTTTGTATTCGTCGCCCCCTGGGATAGTATGATAGTTTGTAACTATTGGTAATTCTGGATGAGTCCATCTCTCGACAGAGGGGAGCTCGCGTGCTCCAACATTATAATGAGCCAGTACAAAATGCTGCAGAAAAAGTGTAAACAGGTTTTCTGCAATAAAACAACAGCACCGTTTTACTGCAGCATTCTTGATTTCAATTTTACCGCAGTAAAATGTTTTGCTCCAGAAAAACCCGTTGCTTCGGCGAAAGATGACATTATGCAGAAATGCTGCAGAAAAGACAGTTTTTCTCCAGCATTTCTGTTTTTCTGCAGAATAACTGAATAATGCACCAAAAAGCTTAATTTTGAAAGTATCCAATCGTTTATCCATGAATCTGGTCGTTTTTGTTGATTTGACTCAGTACCCATATTCATGCCAACAACCCTTATTCTATATGCCTTTTTCAAATATATATTTAGCGAGCTACTGCTTATTTGCCACAGAATTATGGTTTGTAATGAACTATGTATATTCTCTTTTGTATGAGCTAACCACCTTCATCTTGTATATGTACCTACCGTTCTTTCCTCCCACCTCCACCCTCCCCCCTCTTCCTCCTGCTAGCTTTTTCTTATTCTTTCTGATTTGCTTTAACTATGCTTTTCATCTAGAAAGTTATGGGCGGGGATGTAGCTCAGTCGGTAGTGCGCTGGATTTGTATCCAGTTGGCCGCTGTCAGCGTGAGTTCGTCCCCATGTTCGGCGAGAGATTTATTTCTCAGAGTCAACTTTGTGTGCAGACTCTCCTCGGTGTCCGAACACCCCCGTGTGTACACGCAAGCACAAGACCAAGTGCGCACGAAAAAGATCCTGTAATCCATGTCAGAGTTCGGTGGGTTAATATAGAAACACGAAAATACCCAGCATGCTTCCTCCGAAAGTGGCGTATGGCTGCCTAAATGGCGGGGTAAAAACTGTCATACACGTAAAAGTCGTGGGAGTTTCAGCCCATGAACGAACAAACAAACAAAAAAATCTAGAAATTTATAAGTAATGCTTGTCCGACATCATATTTGTGTTATTTTCCTACTACGTAGGGCGCGTAATATAAGCGTTTGCTTGAGTTAGTGTCCCTATTGTTTATCGTTGTATTATTGTATCATGTTTGATTTAATAAAACATTGTTTAAACCAATGCCAAAATGCTGAAGAAAAAGTGAAAACAGTAAAACAACATCACCGTTTTACTGCAGTATTCTTGATTTCAATTTTACTGCAGTAAAACTGTTTTACTGCCGAAAAAAACGTTGCTCTCGCGAAAGATGACATTATGCAGAAATGCTGCAGAAACAAACAGTTTTTCTCCAGCATTTCTGTTTTTCTGTAGAATAACTGAATAAAGTCATAATCCGCTAAGGATAGTAAACAGTAGCATTAAAAGTTAGTGTTTTGAGTTCAGTGCGATAACAACAAATTGTTGATTTTTTGAAAGCCCACACTCTCTGCACACATGCATACACATGCAGAGACCACGCTTAGTCTCTCGCGATCTCTCTCTGTCTCTCTCTCTGTCTTTCTCTGTCACTCTCTCTCTCTCTCTCTCTCTCTCTCTCTCTCTCTCTCTCTCTCTCTCTCTCTCTCTATGCAGGCTTATTCTGTTATCCTCGTAAAATAAAGAATTGTCATTGTCATTATCTCTCCCACTCTCTCTCCTCTTCACCTCCCCCCCCCCCACACTCTCTCTGTCTCATAGTATGTCTGTCTGTCCATCTGTCTATCTGTCTGTCTCTGTCTCTCTCCCTCCCTCCCACACAGTCACACACACACGCACATGCACACACACATTACATCCGCATAAAGTCATTAGCATACATACAGACATGCACAAAAACACAAACCCAAACATACATATCCAATTCCCCTACACGCACACACATACAATTACATTATGTACAGTGAAACCCCCATTTTAAGACCTCCAAAAATCTGAAAAAATCAGGTCTTAAAAATGAGGGAGTTGTAAAATGGGGGTAAATTTACAGAGGCCATGAACAGAAAATCAGAGAAAACAGGGTCTTAAAAGGGAGGGAGTTTATAATTGGCGGGTCTTAAGAGTGGGGTTCCACACTGTTCCACAACTCAAACCAACTCACCCTGCCTGGTCAGCATCCATAGTTTCTTTCTGGTACTTGGTCTCGTTCCTGTTCTTGAACATCTCCTCATGGTGGTTGTACTTGGCCTTGAGAGTAAAATCCAGTGAATCGTTTGGAGCCTTGGGGTCGAAGTGATAGACCTCACGACGAGAGCTGCTCAGTGTGTGCTTGCTGTTGAGTCGGTTCCAGGGGTTTTGCTGCTGGGCAAGGTGAGTGGGAACGCCATACACATCTTGGGAGTCTTTGTAGATGGTCCAGCTGTTGGTTTTGGGGGCTACCTGCAAGGCCAAGTGTTGGTGATTGGGAGGATGGATGGATAAATAATTAAATTGCGTAACCAGTGAATTGGTTTTTACAATGTTAAAACAAGTCGCGTAAGGCGAAAATACAACATTTAGTCAAGTAGCTGTCGAACTCACAGAATGAAACTGAACGCAATGCAACGCAGCAAGACCGTATACTCGTAGCATCGTCAGTCCACCGCTCATGGCAAAGGCAGTGAAATTGACAAGAAGAGCGGGGTAGTAGTTGCGCTGAGAAGGATAGCACGCTTTTCTGTACCTCTCTTCGTTTTAACTTTCTGAGCGTGTTTTTAATCCAAACATATCATATCTATATGTTTTTGGAATCAGGAGAGAACCAATTCTGTCTGTTTACCATCGCATGAAAGCAGGAAAGAGATCGTCGTCAGATTGAATTACAATAACATTAACATGCTTCCATTTAATAATAATAATAATAATGGTGATTTCTATAGCGCTTTCGAACACACAAAGCGCTTTACAAAAGCAATAACAACATCATTACCAGAATGACGCCATTGACGGAATAGAACACAATCATAAACACTTTACAACAAAAACCAAAAAACAAAACATAAATGTTACAAAAATCCAGAGGCTCTTACAGGAACGAACTCCCAGTATACACAACAATTATAATGTGCGCACACACACACACACACACACACACACCCACACATGTCCACACACACACACACACACACACACAGTAAACATTGTTCATCCGAAAGTGCACATTCACAGGGTCATTTGAAACTTCGAGGTCTTCATCGTGGATTGACGCCCTCCCAAAGTTTAATTGAAGCCCGATGGAGTGAGCCCTCCGCCGCTTCGCTCCGTCGGGCTTCAATTACCTTTGGTCGGGCGTCAATCCACGATGACGACCTCAAAGTTTCAAATTGAAGCATGTTAATGTGTAAGTAATCAATTTATCCACTTCGGCACTTGACTATATTCACAACAGGGACATATATATCACTCTTCTTTGCATGCTTTTCGGGTTATGCCTACGTATTTTCAAATACTCTGCAACACATGTAACCCAAATACAACATGTGCCCGTACAATACCGCTTCTTTTATGAAAACATTGCTTCGGCCATGTTGATTTTAATCAACCAATTTTCTAGTCGGCCCTGCAACGTAACCATCCAGACACACACGCATCAAGTTCTGAAACACTCTTACCTGCTTCATTCTGGTGCCACAGAAATTTCCATCGTTTTGCTGTTTGGGAAAAGGATAGGGATCCCTTGTTGACATCGTAGCCATTTTGACTGTTTTAATGTTTAAAAGGCACACCTAAAGAGCTCACAGCAGATAGAGTTTTGTGTCTGTTTCGTGGCTAGCAGACAGGCAGAGGATGTTGAAGTAATCACCTAGGATACCGCAAGGCCTGCTGGGTAGGTAAAGTGAAATGTTATTTCAATAGGAATTAATTTTGCATTTTCATCAAATCAATAGTCAATCAGGGAATATTCTCACTCAAATTGTATCTTCATCTGAATATTGACAACATTTATAAATTGAATTATTGATTTTCCGAGTTGTGCCGATCGCACTGCGCAGGCGTAGAGAAAAAGGAGGTCACGCGAACGAAAGGTAGTCTAAATTTAGAGACCGACAGACGACTTCGGCAGTGGCAGTGGACAGCGAACGGCGCTTCCACTTGTCATGCAGATTTGTCTACCACTTTCAAAACGGTCCTACTGGCTTTGTGGGGAAAAGGTCCTGTTGTAACAATACTGCATCATATCTTCATCATTTTCACTCAACAATCGGCTGGTGCAAGTTTGTGAAAAAGAATTGTGTGGGATACCGTTGCAGAAAATGAAATCATATGTTGTGGCAGTGTTGGTGTGTGTTGTGCTTGCTGGCAGACAAGTAGCAGGTGACGACTTACCAGCTTGCCAACCTGTAAGTTGATATTGTAAAAAAAAGACAAAAACCAAACACAAACACACATGTGTTTATTTTATCTTCATCAGGATCAGCTTTCACACAAGTCCTGCAAGCTAGAATATTTGTCCAAATTGATGATCGTTTTCCTGATTTTGCATCGCAGTTTGTCCCATCATTTGTGGTGGCCTGTGGATGCAGTCATCGACACGCACGTGCACGATGCAGACGACAGCTGTTGTCGGTCAGATGACAAGAGAGAGATGTCAAATTGTTAGGTGTTGATGTATGAAGACGATTTGCTTTCATGTGGGCCGATGTTTGATTAACAAACTGGTGCTACAGAAAGTGAAACAGAATAGCTTTCGTATTTTTTTTTTTAATCACAGATTGTTGTTTTCTTGTGTTTTTATTTTTTTTATTAACTATAGATACTAATCTAGATTATCAAGTAGGGTAGATGTTGAAAGACTTTTCTTTTCTTCTTTCTTCTTCCATAATTCTTTCACTTTCTTTCCTCGAAAGACAATTTCAAGGTTAAGATTTACAAGCTCAATCCTAGGTAAAGTTCTAATTTTGTGATAATAATATATAGGCTGCTTGTTTTTTAACAATGTTTTTAAAAAAAATTCAAATGCTTACAGCTACATGTGAAAAGTTTTGGATTCTGGTAATGTGAGGGAATTTAGTTAGGCAACCCTTTAATTTCCCATTATGTTGTTGTAGTTTTGTATACATCTGTCTGTTTTCTTAATCTTTCATTGCAGAAAGATTTCCACTATGAGTACACAGAGTGTGACAGTGAGGGAGGGCGATGGAGAGTGTCTGTACCCAAACCTGACACTTGTATCGGTGGTGCCCCAAACCCACCAGTTAGAGGAAAAGACTGCTGTAAGTGTTATTTTCTTTTCTTTTTTAGGAGTGTGTGGGGGGGGGGGGGGGGGGGTGCTGTTGTAAATACACATTAGTGTTTTGTTGTTTGTTTGACATTGTGTTAATCAAAAATCAACACAATTCTTTGCATTGAATTCAGTCTCCGAATATAACCAGTTACAACATTGTATTGCAGGGTCTTTAAATTCAATTGCATCGGGAATGGAATGATATAACAAAATGAAATATCAGTTGAGCATGATAGAACTTCAAGTTTCAGCAATTGCCTATAATTGTAATATATATATCGCAGTGGCTACACTTACGCCACCCGTAACTTTTTCCTTCTTTGCTTTGATTATGTCACAAAGCATTTCCCCGCCAGGGCCGTGCTCTACTTCCGGTTTGGGCGGCCATTTTAAAGCGTGGGTTGAGTGAGGACAGACGTGTTCAACAGTTCATTAGTAGTGGTTGTGCGTTTCTACCCGTATGCAAGCCTGTTTACTTTAGTCATGGATAGCGGACTTCACAGCGAAGCAGTTTTGACAGTTGGAAGTACGTTCGAGTCCTTCGACAGGTTGCAAAAAGTTATCTCGGACTTTGAAACGAACGCGTTCGTCCAGCTCTACGTTCGGTTGTCGCGAACTCTGCAGGTGCAGCGCAAACGAGCCCCCAGAAAGATTTTCAACGAAGCATTGCAGTTTGGCGAGTTGGACTATGCCTGCATCAATGGAGGACGAAACCATCTGATGCAAACAAACAACCACTACATTTTCCCTCCAATTAACCTGTACGCATAGTACACATACGGGGAAAATATAACCCATAGTACATTCAGTACAGTACATCCTAGTACACACCATGGAGGAAATTCCACCACAAATCATACACAAATGATTCCTTGTTTGGAGAAACAAAATAACGGGATGGGTTGAACAAACAACTACTTCACTCCCCACATTCACCTGTACCATTAGTACAGATAAAAATACGGAATAAACTCGTTAAAGGAACAGTGAAATCTATAATCACTGAGCCTCATATAAGCCTCAATCACTGAGAGGATATCTGGAAAATCAACCACCAGTACATGTATACAAGTATGTCCTAACAAGGGACATGAATAATAGTGAGCGTGTTACGACAGTAAAATGGCGTCATGTCGTAACTAGAGAATGTCCCGGTAGGATCACGCCGCGCCGTAATCAAAGTCTGGCCGAGTGACTCTACGACTCGTGGAAAAGGTGTAACCGAAGCCTGCAGTGAGCGGGTTACGACAGTAAAATGACGTCATGCCGTAACTATAGAATTTCTGAGTCGAATTACGACTTGAAAAAGGCGTAACAGTAGCCCCTACCAATATATATATATATATATATATATATATATAAACAAATATGGAAAAAATAACCAAAACAAGCCTTCACGTTTTCACCAATATTTCGGCCTCGTGGCCTTCGTCAGGGTGTTCTATTATTAGCTCGCACGATGTTTACAAATATCCTTTTCATATTTATTTAAATAGAAATTTATATCATATAAATTATTATTGTTACCTATAAATATAATTGTATTTGTAAGTGTAACTGTAACATCAGAAATTGTTATCAAGGATGGATCTATGAGTGCTGATGATGGGCAGAGATCTATCTCCAGATTAAAATATACATGTTTTGACAGGTTTGTGGGTTGACTTGCTTTGTCACAAAAACAAGGCATGCTCAGGGAACCATAACTTTTATGACTAAAACTGTTGTCATTGTCAGCAAGAGAAAATCACATTTAAAGACACCTTGTCATGAACATTTTGCAACAATTTGCATTACATGCTGTCAGTCCTGGGTCTTCAGTCCCTGACATGCTTTTTTGATCTTAAAGCATTGTTCTGACCCCTTGCTGGTTGGCTGTCCAAATTGTTGACACATACATTGATACAACTACAAGGTCTTATTCTTAGCCAGGACATTTGTACCTAAAAACAAAATCAGTCATGGCCCAACTAATCTATAATTATCCAAGTTGAGTTTGTCCTTGCGATTTGAGTTCATTATTATTCTCTTTTTTGTTTGTTTTCAGCTTTCACTTGCTCAGCTGGTCAGTTTCTTGACCTGAGTGCTGACCAGACATGTCAGCCTTGTCCGGCCGGCACCTACTCTCTGGGAGGTGGAGTACGTTTTGACGACTGGGAGAAAATTCCAGATGTGTTCTCTGTCACCTCAGAGGGGCTGGAGTCCAGTTTCCTCTGGAGAGGCCGAAGTGGACACGGAAGTGGAAACTGTTCCAAGTGAGTATGTCATTGTGATATATGTTGCCATGAAAAGTTACATTCATCAGATTCAGACACTGCAGGCACTTTGGTTAGAAATTAGAACAACCCATGGGGTAAAGAGATTTTTTTCACTGGATAGAAATAAGCTATGTCTTGAGAGAGAGAGAGAGAGATGGATTGTCTACAGCCAAGGAACATTTTAGATTGCAGCATAGTTTTTGTGGCACTTGTTTTACAGGTGTAGGAAAAATTACTCTCCGCGGCATATTACACATGTGTATATGGCCTTGGCTCAGAATTGGTGTCTAGAAACTGTGACAAAAAGTGTTTTTCAGAAAATGTTGTTTTTATAAACTGCACCTCAAAGAGAAAAAGATGACAAAGACAACCCAACAAGTCTGGAAGAAATCGGACATTTATTGTGTTAACAGTGGACAAAAATGTGCGTACATGCTGTTCATCACACTTACATCATGTCACAAGATAAACATGCCAATTAAAAGGAAACCTGAATAAACAGCTTACAAATTTCAGTTGTAAATTGACAAAGGAAGCCAAAAGGATAAATATGTACAAAATTCAAAATAAAGTAATTGGAATTACGTTCCCGACAAAAATAAACAGCAGGACAGTTCATCACCTTACAACAATGTGAGGGCCTCCGTTAAAAATAGCAAAAACTTACAGAATTATCAGTTAATATACATGGAATCACATTCATGTACCAATTAGCATCTGTAGCAGATTTCAGAGTGATAATGCAAGCAAATATTTACTTTTAAAGCAATGAAATGTTGAATTGTATGAACAGCAAGTTTCTATTCAGTACAAAAACTAGAAAATCAAACTTAGGTCGCACGTTATCTAGAAAGTCATCTGAAACATCATGTCAAGTGACATAAATTATCATGTTATCATCAACGAGACAAAATTCAAGTTCGTGAACAAGAAACAATTACATAAATTACTCATCCATCTTTTCTGTTCATCACTTTACAGCGTGACAAGGTCACATTTCACATATTAATATCCAAACGGAACAGAGCTAGAACACAATACACATATCCAGAACACACACATCAAAGGAGGGTAACATCAATGGCAAAAAAAAACTTGTAACTTAAAGCACTCAAAAGTTATCACATGAAAACTGGAGATGTTCATCACATTACAGCAAACTTGTCAAAAAATTGAACATAAATGACTGTCCTGTCTGCATAATTCATTTAACATGTCATTAAACAAGTTACATTAGGTGGCAGACATAAAATATAGAACATTGGAGGAAAAAACCGAGCATAGTAAGATTTAGTGACGCCAATAAGAAAAATGTTCATCACCTTACATCACAAGATGAACACATAATGAGACCCGCAAACCACTTTGGTGACAGAACATAAGCAAAATAAGTGAAAATGGAAGAATATATATGACTTAAGATTAAAAATACTCCAAATATGATATGTTCAAAAAAATAATGTGAGATAGAGAAAACTTTGGTGTTTGTTCATAACTTTACACAAATCAGATTGCAGAGATCTGATGTAAGATGATGAACTGTGCATGCTCATGTGACTTGAAGACATTTTGTAATTAGTTGAACATCACAGATTTTGAAATTGACACAAGTAAAAGGTAACTGTTTAAAAAATTCCAATCAATGACAAAGGAAAAAAAAGTTACCTTTGTTCATCACTTTACACACATTTGGCAATAGATGCTTGCTGTAAGGTTATGAACTACGCCAATTAAGTAATTCTAGGAGATAAGTTTGATTTTATCAAAACTATATGAAGATCCGTGGTAAACAATTAGATTAAGGCATTTTTTTCATGACTGATTTCTAAAATAACAACAAAAATCGCTAACTTTTAGATCAGTGTAATTTATTTGCTGAAAAGTGATGAACTACGTCGACATTAGGCATTGCATTTGTCTATCAAAATAACAACATGCTGACGGTTTTATTTTTTTCAAATTATTGGTGAAATCATGCCAGTTATGATTATTTCTCCAGTCTTTCATTAAATTGTTTCTATAAAATGTAAGTTCATCACTTTACAAAAGATCGATACACATTTTTTTTTTTTTTACATGTAGGAATCGAATTGAAAATTGTCTCAAGATCGGAAACTACGCACAAGTACTTGCTAAACAATACAGAAAAACAAACATCATTGCATTGTGACAAATTAACAAACTACAAACATTTATTCATAGCCACGCAGTTCATCACGCTAGATAACACAATTACAGCAATACATTTACCTTTACGTTCTCTATTTCCTTCGTCCATGACGACTTCATTCACAATGACGCTTCACCCTTTATTGATTTCGCGCCTAAAACAAGGGAATGTGACCGCTCACACCTTTCCGATAAAATATTAGTCCGATCAAAAATGTAGTTCATCACGATGCATCTTACAGCAAATTGACACATTTCACCTATGAAGCCATTTTCTGTACAAACTACAACGCAAACCATGAATTTTGATCCAGCAAATAATACTCGGGTCTAGTCTCATCAAATATTTGAGTGAACAACGGCGATTGTATTTTTTGATAACTCATTGTAGTGAACGATTCATCCGCGTGTTTCCTTACGACAATACGTGATGAACATCACTTCGTTTGTTTCCGGAAAATACTCGGCGATGCATTGACCGTTTCTGCCCGAAAGATACTCTATGATTTCATCAGCCTTTGCAGAACAGGAAAACTTCATTTTTTATGTTATGTCCTCGAACACTATCGCAATAAATTAATCCAATTAGACCCACTGTAAAATGTCACAAACAAATCGAGAAAACTCGGCCGATAATTAGCATAAATTGGGTCACAGCGACCAAAAGAACAACATCGGCTATCGACTTGAAGTGAAAACGGAAAGGTAAACATGTCTTAGATCCAAGAAATCTCTTTCCGTTGTCCTTCTGTGGCTCTGTTCACAGAAATTAGGCCATGAATAACCCGAGTGGGGGGAAAGTGGAGTTCGACGCCATTTCTGAGCCAAGGCCATATAAAATTATAATATATTATATCGGTGTTCAAACTCAAAGTAAACCTTATCTGCCTTAAGGGCAGTAGACTCCGAGCTATTTGTGCAGAACAGCTAATGGCTCAAAGAGTAAGAAGAGATTACAAAACTACACATGTATTCAAAAATGTGCAGTGTAAATTCTAGAAAACATAAAGGTTAACACCATCCAGCTTAATCAAACCCTGTTCAGTGTTGCCACTGAGTCACAGTCCACTGAGCTCCATTATACTTAGTAAAACATGGGTGGTTTGATGTTATCAGGTTTTATGTAACAACTAACATGGTGTAATACCACTACCAGCAGACAGCCTAGCCCAGCCCTCCTGTTAAAGGCAACAGATGTTGCAGATGTCTCAATTCCAGCTGTTGCCATACTGCCCTTGGCATTACTCACTAACTTATTTTGGTTTTGAAATTCCACACTGAGATATGCTGTTAATGTTATTAATCAGCATGGATATGATATGAGATGAATGCTGTGACACTGTTAGTCATAACTAAGGTACATTTTGAGGCACATGCCATGGTTAATAATTGTGGCTTTTTGCTTTGTTTGGAAAATAATTCAACTTCTTCTCCAGCTCTTAATTACAGCAACATCAACAAAATAAGTGGTTTATAAGATTTTAGTAGATTTAACTGAGATAAAAGGTTAGGCCAAACAAAAAAATGTTAATTTAGGGTAACGCGACCCAAAACATATAGGGTTGGTAGGTAGGCTTTTAAATTTTTTTAGTTGACCTCATAATAATATAATGAAAACATCACAAACACCATTTTGTCCCTTAGCCTCGTTATGGTTTGCAAAATGTGCCCCAATTGTTTTGTAAGAGAGTGGGGAACTTACCCTAAACCAACATTTTTTATAAAAAAATTCAAAGGCTGCTTGTTCTGTACAAGTTTTGTTTAAAGGGAAGCACATTACAGACTGTAGTGGGCTGGGCAAAACAGGACAAATAGTGAACAGAGGAAAGAGAGGACTTTGGAAGCTCTAGACGGATCAATATCTGGAGATTTCAGTTTGTCCCTTTAGCAAGCAGTGAACATCCTTGTGCTGCTGACACACACAGCTGTCGATGTCAACTGAGGTGGATGCCAGTTCATTTACCCCCTGTTAGCCAGACAATCGGCAATCACTAAATCTTCAACAGACAGACTGACATGAGTTCAGTGCGCGCAGTAACTGCAGTTGAATATGTTCATCACAACGGGGCAGGTGTGTTTCAGTGTTTGGTTAATTGGACTTTCAAATTATGTCTGAGCTCTGGCTGTATTACCCACATAATTATGTGTATATAATATTAATAATAAACTGTTGGTGGTCACTCAGTTCTGTGAGCAACAACGCTCCAACAAAGTGTGACATTTCTGTACAAATATTTTTTCTATGGTAAAACTAAAAGGAAGTTTGGCTTCACTTTTTTCAGACAACTTAGTTCCTAGTGATCCTAGACAGGCCAAATGCTTGATTGATTTTCATGCATGGCTTATTTTCCTTCATTTTCTTTGTCCTACTTCAAATCTCACTGTCCCAGGGCCAAAGAGCTGGCTTTGTTCAGTCATGCATGAAGAGATGATTGTCTGATAAAGTTCGTGTACACTACATTGGGGTGTGCACGTTAAACTTTAAAGATCCCACGATTGACAAAAGGGTCTTTCCTGGCAAAATTGTATAGGCATAGATAACAATGTCCACCAAAATACCAGTGTGACTTGGAATAATAGGCCGTGAAAAGTAGGATATGCGCCGAAATGGCTGCGATCTGCTGGCCGATGTGAATGCGTGATGTATTGTGTAAAAAAAAATTCCATCTCACACGGCATAAATAAATCCCTGCGCCTTGAATATGTGCGCGATATAAATTGCATAAAAAAATTTAAAAAATTAAAAAAATCCCTGCGCTTAGAACTGTACCCACGGAATACGCGCGATATAAGCCTCATATTGATTGATAAAGTTCTGACTTCAAATGAATTGTGTTAATGATATAAACATAGCAATTATCTTTATGCTCTATGTATATTGAGCTGAATATTTTTATTTTTTATTATTGATTTTGTTTGAATTCTTTGTCTGCATTTTCATTATTGTGTGTGTGTGTGTGTGTGTGTAAAACTAGGGAAACAATAAAAATGTTTTATACATGTATACATCATTTGATAAGGCAGAAATGAAGAGCTAGGTTACTGCAGTACTGTTAATGCCAACAGGCATAGGTGTCAGCTGGGTAACGAAGGGATTATACTGCTGTATGGGATCTGACATGCAGTGTTGGAAGCAGCTGCTGCGGCGTTTTACTGTGAAACTTAACTCTTTGTTCTCATCTTCCAAGCACATATATTGTAGTACATGTACTAACTTATCTCGTACCTGTCGCAGTGCTTGTACCGAAGCATACATTATCTTTGTTCAGTAACTTGTGGCAATGTGTTGTCTGTTTCGGTGCGAGACCAATATTGTTACATTATATTGTTACAAATCACTTTTTGTACACACATAAAAAATTCTAAGTTGTCGGTCAGTTCCATTGACAAACATGCAAACATCCTAGGTGCCCTCCGTAAAGAGCGAGCAATTTTCAAAGAATTTATTTTTGCATGGTTTATCTTACCAGGGATGTTGCTACAAGTTCTTCAGCATCAATAGGACATTTGAGTCTTGACCGTTTTCAGAAAGTGTAATAGGACATTATGAATTTGCACCAAACAGCTTATAACACATTCCATGGAATTGTTCCAAAGTCATGCGCCCACACACACACACACACACCCACACACCCATGCGCGCGCGCTGTAGAACACACACATAATATAGTAAATACATCAACACAGTGTGCGTATAATGTTGTATTTGTTTAGTTTCAAAGAAACCACAAAAAAGAAATCAACATGAACAACTTCACAGCTCTTACTTTGATTACAAACTGCATGATTTGGATAAAAGTTGAAAAATAAAATGATCGGTTTGATCTAATGCTGATCTTTTGCAGGCTTTAGTTTTTTTTCAGCGGCATAATTCAGTGCTTCGTCTCATATCGAAAACAAAAGCAGACGACAAATTTAGTCAGTTGGAGTTGTCTCCCGTACTCCTGTAGCATGCACTGATCTAAAAATAATCCACTATTTTTAGATCAGTGCGCTGCACCGAGACGGTTATACCCAAACGGCGCATACCGCAAACGGTTCGGGAATTCCCGACAAAAGAAAAGATCCGCACGCGGCACTGGCAACTTCAGTGTCAGCTGAACACAAGAGCGTTCGGTCTTTTAGAAGATTTGTATCTTGAAATGAAAATTAACGAATATCGCGCTGTCCGAAGGAATGGAGTACATATCGGACAATGACCACGCTCAGGCTAAAACGATAGGACATCTGACCGACATGCGGCAATGTGAATCGGACATTTGGGGATTTTCATCGTTATATATCCGATGTCCGACGCCTAACGACATCCCTGTCTTACCCCTGAGCCATCGTGAACCCGTGTGATCCAGTATCCCTTTTTCACAATGTAGTCGTCAGTTAGTAATTTGAATGTGAATCGATGTGAGCTTATCTGCAATAGCACGTTATTATGTACCTCTGACTAATGCACGAAACTAACGGTTGTGGGTCACAAGAACTCTAGCGATGGCTTTTGACTGTTCAGAGGAACTGGCGATAGGCATAAACCGTCGTCTGCTACGAGAACCACGACCTTGCGTGACCCTGCTTCCGGGCTTTTCTTTTTTCAAACTTTCAAAACTTCGAATTGTACTGGTCTTGTCTTGATGAAAAAAGAATTCTTTTATGATTTAAGAATGTTTGTGTAACAAGCTGTCAATTTATTATTTAGATTTTAAAAGTTAGGTCCAGCGCCCAAACGCACCACGGTCCGATTGTGTGAGGAGACAATCCGCAAAATTAATTATTTACAAATTGCTCGCTCTTTACGCAGGGCACCTAGGATGTTCCCGTTCGGTGAGTGCTTAAATGAAAGGGTGTTTGTACTGTATGTAAAAGCCTGACAGTATTTGTGATGGTTTACAGGAGGCTTACTGTGCCTTTAAGGGATTTTTAATTTAAAAAAAATCTTTTTAAGATTTTAAGTTGAACCTGGAATTTGCTGACTATATTTATATTGGACTCGCAGACACACCCCCCCCCCCCCCCCCTTTCCCCTCCTGACTATTTCACAATCACATACAATTATACATGTATTTCAATTCCCATGTTTGAGACTCGGAATGACAGGCTTAACTCACTCACTGACAGACAGTGAAGACAGGTTTTCCTGTGAAAACAGTCAATAAAAGGACAAAGGATGCTGCGAAGAACAGACCTAATATTCCTTGTCTGGGCTGTCACTCAATAATGGATGTCCAGTTACAAGTAACACTAACACACCTGGTTGTCTGTGGTGCGCACTAACTGTGTCAACATAATGAGAAGTTACTGTTTTTGTTCAGCACTTTTTCCTTCTGCGTGCTGTCTCCTTCTCCATCAGAATTAGGAATTAAAGATTTACGTTTTGAATTTGTATGTTTTTGAAGCAAGGCTGAGAATTATATGTATCCCTCTTGTTTTTGTGTGTTACTGTTAGTGTCTCTTTGTCTCTGACATTTTCTTTCAAACCTTGTTCGTTCCATGTTGCGTCTGCTTTTTGTTGTCTTTTGTGTTCTTATTTTTCCTGATGAAGCTTCCATAAGCGAAAATTCATACCGTCTTGTCTCGTTCTTGTATCGGTGAGTACAGTATTCCTTTGTTTTTTAACTCTGACATTTTAGGTTTACAGAAATGTGACTTGTTTAATTTAAGCAGATCTTCTTCTTCCCATCTGTACGTTTGTCTGTTACACTAGTGGACTACCCCCTGAGTCTCTCTAATGGGAGATTTAAAGATTAGATTTAGACTCTAAAATAACCCAAGTGATGAGGAATTAGAATGTCCTATGTAACATTTAATTACAAATTCCATAGTACATAAACTTTTTGGGGGAGAAATTTGTTGCCCGATGTATTTCATTGTGCATGTTCATAGCCTGGAAGACGATTTGAACTCGCTAAAAACAAAAACACAACAAATGCATGTATGTCTGTCTTGATGTCCATATTATTAGTATGTTTACTATGAATGATACAAAGTCATTGATGTAGCTCACACTTTTATAACAGAATATATATGGGTCATTCTCAGAAATGGTGGTCCAAAGTGTTACATACAAAGTAAAAAATAAAGAGTCAAGAAATACAAAATAATTGTTTTTACTATGAAGTCTATTGTTTGCTATACATAATAATGCAAAAATTAGACAAAAAGAGTAATTGAGACAGTGACAAAAGGTCAGGTGTCATGTCTACTGTCCCGAATGACACACGATTGCTGACATTTCACCATTGCCAAAAGAATAAACAAATAAGAAATAGGTAGAAAATGAATGTGAAAACTGACTTTGATTGTTGATCAGTATGTTCTATACCACTAACAAATAATCTACTTACACATAGCTGTTTGGCAAATGTATGTTGCATGGGACACACTGACATGAAAGTGGAAGATTTGTTTCCCTCTAGAAAAACTACATATCAAGTTACACTTTTTGTGCTCTTCCATTCCAGTTGGCAATCAATTGTTAACGCATGTTATTAGAAAAAATAGAACGAAAACAGATTAGATAGAATGAAAAATGTACTGGTGATGTCATTTGGGACATACTGACATGAAAACGGCACCTTTTGTCATTGTCTCATTTACGTGATGAATGTTGTAACATGGAAACCAAATTCCAACTTTAAACCACCTAAGCCTTCAATCCTTTGTGCATTTTTTATCAGTTCTGCAGTATTTTTGTGTTCTACCCAACACATTCTAGTTATGAAAGGTAAGGACTTCAACTAATATTGGTAAAAAAATGACATTTGGAACAAAACTAAGGTGAATGTCGCAACACAGAAACGAAATGCTTGAACCACTTTCGGTTCCTGTGCGACAGACATGAATCTGCACTGTTTGGCCTTTCCTGCCGGCAAAACCCGTCTGACCCAAAATAACTACACAAAACACAATTCGTCAGAGTTTGCTGTATTTGTTGAAAGTTCCTGTTGCGTTCAGATTACCCATTTTAAGTACTTGATGAATGTCGAACATCGACGATCAGAGGATACGAAAATTTCTTGGCTGCTTTGTTCCGCTAAACTTCGCGCTTTGAGAGACTGTTTGCACTCGATATCCTTCCGACACTACATTGTCGCCATCCGCGGTGTGTAAGTTTGTGACAAAGCTTTGCAGGCTCGACAATTAAGTAAAAACCATCTTCAGTTGTAACGTAGGTCAGGAAACGACGCCATGAGTTTCAGCAAATGATATGATTCTGGAGTTTTCTGTGAATATTTGGCTGTGATTCAAAGGACTATTTTTTTGTTCGAACTTCCTGTGCGCCAAAGAGCTAAAAATAGCCGTGATGTGGCAAAGTCATGGAGCACATTGCTGTCCGATGTTCGCGCGTCGAGTCCGGATACGATGCGTTACGACATTCATAATTTTTTGTTCGAAGCCCGTAACTTCAAATTCAGCGTGAGTTTTTGCAAAGATGTGTTGCTACGTCCAATACTGAACTCCTGACTGTCGATTGCAGTAATTTGTTGGTGTTTGCATGTTTGCATTTAGCCATGAGACTGAACATATTGTTGATCACGAAAGTCGTGTAACGCTTCGGCGATCCGGAAACGGCCGAACTTCGCAATTGAAAAGCACACAAAAACAACACCAACGTATAGAAACCATTTTTGAGTCACTTGAGAAAAAGTGACTCTATGTAATCGGTCAGTGTTAGTCTGTCCGGCCGGCCGGCCGTCCGGCCGGCCGTCCGTAGACACCACCTTAACGTTGGACTTTTCTCGGAAACTATCAAAGCGATCGGGCTCATATTTTGTTTAGTCGTGACCTCCAATGACCTCTACACTTTAACGATGGTTTCGTTGACCTTTGACCTTTTTCAAGGTCACAGGTCAGCGTCAAAGGAAAAATTAGACATTTTATATCTTTTCTCGGAAACTATCAAAGCGATCGGGCTCATATTTTGTTTAGTCGTGACCTCCAATGACCTCTACACTTTAACGATGGTTTCGTTGACCTTTGACCTTTTTCAAGGTCACAGGTCAGCGTCAAAGGAAAAATTAGACATTTTATATCTTTGACAAAGTTCATCGGATGTGATTGAAACTTTGTAGGATTATTCTTTACATCAAAGTATTTACATCTGTAGCCTTTTACGAACGTTATCAGAAAAACAAGGGAGATAACTAGCCTTTTCTGTTCGGCAACACACAACTTAACGTTGGGCTTTTCTCGGAAACTATAAAAGTGACCGGGCTCAAATTTTATGTGAACGTGACTCATTGTGTTGTGAATAGCAATTTCTTCCTGTCCATCTGATGCCTCATATAATATTCAGAACTGCGAAAGTGACTCGATCGAGCGTTTGCTCTTCTTGTATTGGCATACAACAATGCTTTAATGTCTCAGGAATAGAAATAATTTTACTTTACTTTTTCATAATTTCAAATGTGTCACCCCTACTCACTCTCACTGGACCACCATTTCTGAGAATGACTCATATATAAGCGAATTGTAACAACAAAAAAGTATACTTCATGGGTACAGAAATTGTCCCAGTCTGCATTTTTTCCTTTTTTGATGAAGTCATGCATGCATGATAGACTGAGCCAGGCATGTGCAAGGCCAGCTTAGGCCCAAATTAGATTGCCTTCGATTTTTGCTACCACATCTGGGTGTTAACAGCTTCTTCATTTCCACAGATCAATACTAGTCTTGGTGGCCTGCCTGCAAATTATTAATCTTTTCCCATTAGTTGTGCATTGTGTGCGCAAAATGAAAAGTCATGAACAATGCATACACCTACTAGTGCTTACAAGTGAAAATCAGACACTGAAGCTTTGTCAGGGTTGTCTGCAATTGCCAGCGTTTTTGTTGTGTGTTTATTTTGGGTTTGTTTGTGTGACTGAGTGTGTGTGCATGTTTTTTTGTTTTGTTTTGTTGCTTTTTTAACCTGGTTACAATTTTTTACAATAATGCTACTAGGTGAGTTAACAAGCTGCTGAATAACTTAAACTTGGAGTTGGAGGCGTGAAAACTTGATCTGTTTTACATACTCACACAAACATTCATGGAACTGTTTGTTTTGAGAGAAAAGTACTAGATTACACAAGCTGCAGGTGCATGTCAAGATATCCTAGAGCTATTATCCCCATACTTTTTGCCCTTGAACTTGACCTTTAGTGTGTTAACCTAGACTGGTGCATTACACAAATTATCATACTCATTTTATTTATCAACTTATACTGTATGTATAAAAATGAAGAGGCCAGCTGCCAGTCATTAGTGATATCATTATGGATGTGATTGAGACACATTAAAAAATTCAATGTACAGTGCAAAGGTGTCATGAAGAGAAGAAAATGAAGTAAAAGAAAAACAGCTGCGCATACACTTCATCACATAAAAGATAAACACAGAAAAAATCTATCTGTTCATGTCTTCAAAATAGTGCTATAACAGAACAGTGAAGTCTTCCAAGGTACAGTCCAGTCTGCCCAGGCAATGTGTGACCCACTGTAATAGCACCAGCAGCAGAGACTGTGCTAACTTGATTACACCCTGTGTGGTTGCCTTGTATAAGTGATGTAAAATGTCAGGCGACCATTATCAACACCCTGCCAATGTGCTCCCACCCCCTAGAGATGATTGCCTATAATTGATACACACACAGTTACTGGGAAGGGCATAGGAATGTGTAGCGTTTGTGTACACACTTCGGAGTGTGACTAGTAATAGCACTCACGAGAGAATTTGACAGGTGTTTTTGAAAAGATAAAGGCCTTTGTCACTGTGAAGCAAAAGAGAAAACTTAAGACAAGGTAGCATTGTAAAATCTAATATTTCAGGGTCATCTGTCAGGGCTTGGAATCTCACAGGCATGTAATTGTACTTAACCATACAGCGTGATAGCTCAAATGTGTTACACCTGAATTACAGCTTCCCCCTTCCCCCTCTGCCTTCTTTACAAAATGCCCTGTCAGGTGTGTGTCTGTCTGTCTTTGTAATTGTTTGTGTGCGTGTGTTCCAAAATTTTTTATTGGCTCACGTAAGTGTAGCCTATGCGATGCTAACTTTTGTCTGTCTGTGCGTGTGTATGTGATAGAAACTTTTGACTGAACACCGAAATACTAATTTTACCTGGTTATTATCCAAGCAACAGCTTCAAAGTATTGAAGCAATGATCAACATTTCGTCGGCACGTATGTAGTTAAAGTGTGTATACAAAGAAAACGGGTGGTGGGGGTAAAAACAGCGGACTGGTTTGTGTCGTGTGTGGTATGTAGACCAGGTCAGGGGTCAAGGTTAGGTCAGATCGCGTGAAGGATTGTGGTATAGATACAGTTATCACCGAGCTGCAGTTTGCCGATTCGGAGAACACGCTTTCACATTGTTCGGTTTCGTAGCTCCAGAAAAATAGATAAAGAAGATACCAAAGGAGATTTCCTACAGGTTAATCTGCACAGCGTGTTTCCAGTGTCTGCGCGAAGAAGCGCTGTCGAAAGCGCAGTGTCGATCTGGCCATCTGGCAGTCGTGTCCCCGTAAGTACTAAAAAGTAGGCTACAGACAGACAGATCTAGATCGTACGTGTCTCGCACTCTTGCACCGTATCACTTATGCTTACTGTTTCTTTCTTTCTTTATTTGGTGTTTAACGTCGTTTTAAACCGTTCAAGGTTATATCGCGACGGTATGCTTACTGTGTGTGTGTATGTGTGACGGAGTGATTGAGTTTGTGTTACTGTTTGTCGATTTCTTACATGAGCCGTGAAGGCTTCGCCTCTTGTTTTTGTTAGCAAACAATTGCTGTCTGACATCCCATTCCCAGACTTATGTGTTAATATTGGTGTTTCATCAATGTATAAATTGTTTGCTCGCTGCAAATATTTATGTAATGTTGAAATGTTTGGGCATGACACATTCTGAGTTAGAGTACATGTACATGTATTTAATACATGTGACTGTGCTTGGATTTGTGTAAACTGTTAACATTGAATATTGGAAAGAATTAGCTCTGGCACTGTTCAGTACAATACAATTACAATACAATACAATAATACTTTATTATCTCAAAATGAAAATTTACATTGTGGCTGACAAACACACACCAACATTAACACATGTCAATACATTGTATAAGCAACTATTACAAACACCCTTTAACACTATTGTGACTAGCACTGCCACGGCGTTGACGTCCTGCCAGCCCAAGCTTGCCACCAAGAAACTTACCAAAAATCAGTAACTGTAAAGAAATCTGTCTAGCAAGCTTGAATTAAGTCCAATCACCACCAAATTTTGTGTACTAATTCAAAAATGGATGCCCAGTTCAGTCGTGCTATTTATAAGTTTGTCACGCGATTTGTTTTAGCAAAGGGGGGTGAAAGGGGGATAATTTGTGTTTTTTAACGTTTTTTTGTGTGTGTTTTATTTTCCACTGCTTTTTTTAAAAGTTATTTTTTAACAGAAAGTATTATAAATAATGTTATAACCAAACAAGGTGTAAAACCTATGAATTAGCTGAAATATTGTTAACATTGTACACAGAAATAAGGAGACAGTACAAAGAAAAAAACAAGCAAATCACGCATTCACTCACAGCATCCTGACTCAAATGAAACAAAACTGTAACACTCACCAAATGATGTCTAGGTAATCCATATTGAATATAAGTCACATTTTCACAACAAAGTACCAACTGTACACCTATGAACAAGTCCAAAAGGATTTGAAGACTCCAGCCATCCATTGTTATCAGTGCTGCCACGCCCCCATAGCTCCTGCACGATTCCGAGATACATGTTCGTCTAGCAGTATCACCCCCTACCACGTGTAGTTTGCCGACTCGTACTAGCAACAACGGGACTGTTTCTTCCTCAATATCACTGCTATTATCGCTTTCTTGAGGCTAAAACGACACGATGTATCATGATCTGCAGGATCCTCAAGATCCAACATCCGGAGAATCTCCTCCCGTGACAAGGCTCGCCTTCGATTCATTTTTTTTGTTCGAAAACACCACGCAAATCTGCACTAATTTGATCAAGCCGGAAGAGAAAACCACGTGTATCAAGGGAAACAACTCAATTTATTGCAATCTTCAAAAACCGGGAAGCAATCACGAGTCTTGTACCTTGTATGACTGGTACTGAAAAATGCGCGTCCCGTCCATGGGCGTGTCAGCGCGGTTACTGATTTATCAGTGTCCCGTCGCGAAAGTGTTAAGAAGTTAAAAAAAAAAAAAAAACCAACCCGCGGGTTAGGGGGAAGAATTTACCCGATGCTCCCCAGCATGTAGTAAGAGGTGACTTAAGCGGATTCTGTTTCTCCTTTTACCCTTGTTAAGTGTTTTTTGTATAGAATATAGTCAATTTTTGTAAAGATTTTAGGCAATGCCAGTATGTAAGAAATGTTAAGTCCTTTGTACTGGAAACTTGCATTCTCCCAGTAAGGTAATATATATATATATTGTACTACGTTGCAAGCCCCTGGAGCAAATTTTTGATTAGTGCTTTTGTGAACAAGAAACAATTGACAAGTGGCTCTATCCCATCTCCCCCCTTTCCCCGTCGCGATATAACCTTCGTGGTTGAAAACGACGTTACACCAAATAAAGAAAAGAAAAGTAAAAAAACCCAAAAAAACACAACACCGTATCCCTTGCTACAGCAACCAGTCAAGCTAGTGCAATTCCACTCCTTGTGAAACTTAATTTTATATGAGGAAAACTGTCAGCAATCACAAATAGTATCTATATATATATATATATATACGACTTGTGTCTGTCTGTGTGTGTGTGTGTGTGTGTGTGTGTGTCCGCGATGCACGCCCAAGGTTCTCGATGGATCTGTTTCAAATTTGGTGGGCTATATTCAGGTAGACCCCAGACACAACCTGCTCGATGAGATATTTCAACACGTGCTCTCAGTGCGCAGCGCTGAACCGATTTTGCTTTTTCTCTGGATCCATTTCCAGTAACTCTTCCTTATCTTCTCCAGTCTTAGTGTTTTCAGCGTTTATCTCCCTTCCTTCGTGTAGCGTCAATCCATATTCCCGTTACTACGTTTTTTACAATGTCACTGGACGTTACTATTTTTAGAAGGTCTCCAGTGTTTTGCGCGTTTATCTCCTTTCCTTCGTGCGCCGGCAAAGCCGGCGGCGTACACCCGGCAAAGCCGGGTCCCAGGCACAGCCTGGTATTCGGCTCTACTTCCCGGCGAAGCGGGTAATCATCTAGTGTATATAATGTGTTAGCAATTTCACACCAGCTGGTGTTGAATCAAAACTCGCCCTGTAACTTAGATAGGTAAATTTCTAGTTACTGCAAAGTCTGATACAAATCTGATGAAGAATGCAAGCTGCGTTTTGTTGTGGATTATAACAGTTGTAAAATGGTCCTGTGTTACAGATCAATGTGGAAACCGCGAGGCGCTTACGTCTACTCACTGCCAGCAGCTTGCACAACGTCCTTGACCTACGCAACAAAGCTGGTGAAGGGCGGACATGTCACTTTTGAATACCAGTACAGAGACCCGGAGACCATCTTTCATTTTATTGTGAGTTGATTGTGCTGTAAGGAAGTCAATGCACTGGTCAGAGTTTATTCTGTACGCTGTTGATGGCTGCAAGGTTTATTATTTTGCAGATGTCATTTATAATAAAGGAGAAATGTGGGATGAAGTTAATAAGTGATCATTATTTTTCCATGAAAGTAATTTGAGCATTTTATGGTTTGATTGTGTGTTCTGTACTGCTGTTGCACAATGCAAACTCGGGGGGGAAACAACTTTGGGACAATTAATGTTAGAGAGAGAGAGAGAAAGAAGTGTCAGTATATTATAGTTCATATTGATATGTGAGCTTAGATGAATGTGTGTGTGTGTGGGGGGGGGGGGGGGGGGGTGTAGGTTGGTGGCTAGCTTTGTGCAGGTAAAAATGGTTTCTTCAAAAGATAAATATTGTTTGTCTCTATTTCCTGTGGCATGTAAAATAAATACAAATATTGATTTGTTCATTCTTTGTGGCCAGTCATTGTTAACTGTGTGAATATTGTTGTGGCCAGGTGCAAAACGACCAGTGTCAGGCAGCAGAAGACGAGAACAGCAGTCGGTGGCCAGAAGTCACAGAGGAAGGAAAATGGGGATCTATGACTGTGAGTTTGATAATGATGGACTGTAGAAACCAGTCTTGTTCCCACACAATGAGGGCAAAAGGTCTGTTGGACCTAGATTAAAAATATGTTAAAACAAAAATATGTCGGTCGTCCGACCAGGGATCAGACAGATGCGTCGGATGAAACAAGTGTACAACAGTGACTGCAAACCGGGGCACGGGAACAACGGTGATAAATGATACATGGGTGGGATTCTTCCGGAAATCTGGATTCGTAATGTCTGTGGTGACGCTTTTTTGGTTGTTAATTATACAAATCCTTCAGCGCACAAGGGCCACCAGGCCCCCCTTAAAATTCTTCAGGATTCATGACATTTTTCAGTCCCACCCATGACGATAACATAGCTACCTTTCTTGACATATAGTGGGGTTTTTTAATTTTAAGGGTTGCAATATCTTCTAAATAAAGATAAAGATCGGAGCACTTCACATCTATTCTGTGAGATAATGAATTCAGTGTAAATATATTGTCATGAACAAGTGAATGTTAAACTTAACATGTTACATTTAAACGTATAGGACTCTGAATACTTATCAAGATACAAATATTGTTCTTTGAAAAAAAGAAAGAAGAAAAAAGATACAAATAATAAACATGACTGTTGTTGTTTAGAAACTCATTCTTGTACATCGCACTCTTAAATGAAAGGAGAGTAAGTGTCTGGTCTGCTATAGTATAACGAATGCTTCCTCTTTACTGAATCACATGCTTATGTATTGGCAGGTGGCACTGAAAACGGGGACAAACATCTTGCAGTGGCGTGTGATTGGGGCTTTGTCCGACATGGTCGGGTCTCAGAATCCCATTCTCATTCGCAAAATTGAAATCACAGGTATGTGGACTGGGAGTGTCTTCCGGTTGTTGTTGCTGTTGCTGCTGCTGCCCTGTCCTGCTCAGTTTCATATTTTTTACTTGTTTTTACCCATTATAAATAGTGAGGTTAGCTTGGAAAGAAAGTTATTTATTTGTTTAATTGACAGAAGGTAATAGGATTTTTGTGATTATCAGTTACATTTGCAGTTTTCCATCCTGTAACAAGTGTTGTTCATAATTTGGTTGAGCAGACCTGTGCACATCTACGGTTTCTCCGTAATTTCTCCGATTTTTATATGCAGAATACGGTGCTACGGATTTTTAATTAAAATTCCAAAATTCCGATGTTTTACTAAAAAAAAAAAAGTTTTACTTTTTTTCTGTTTTAAGATGTTTTGACCAATTAGTTGGCTGTTGCGCTGAAAAGACGTTTTCCGATTTACCGGAAGCGCGCGTGTTCTCAGCGTTAAGTCTTTGTTCTTAGACTTAGTTCGTCCAGCGTGGCAACTTGTGATTGAAGTGAAACATGGAAAAGAAAAAAAGAGTGCGAGATTCAGATAGTGAAGAGGAGATACCAGCTCTGTTACGAAAGAAGAAGAAAACGGCACAACAGTGCTGTAAGTCCAGTTATTCTCAAGACAACTTACTACTGAAACATTTTAAAAAAACTCCTGAAATTTGGTTTTCTACTGGTGAGCGTTTTGAGTGTGCACAGGTCTGGTTGAGCCTGTCATTGTGTTGTCAGTTATGTGTATTAAGTTGTCATTAAAAAATGTACAGATTGCCCACAGCTTCACTTTTCTCAAAATAGTCAGGATGTTTAAAATGTTTGAGTGAGTTAAATCTTCACTCAAGTAATGTTTAGAAAGTTGTCATTAAGAAATGTCCAGGTTGCCCACAGCTTCACTTTTCTCAAAATATTCACGATTTTTAAAATGTTTGATTGCGTTAAATCTTGACTGCCTGATTGTTCCAGGTGTGGCATTTACCTCTGAGTGCACCAAGTGTCGTAACGGCACCTACAGCAGTGGGGGGACTGCCTTCTGTGCTCCCTGCGAAGCCAACAAGTATTCAGGGCGAGGGGCCACACAGTGTGAAGCATGCAAGTCAGATGAATATGCTGGTACGTGAAATACACTGAGAAAGAATGAAAGGTTGTTCGGGATGAACATTTACCAGAAAATAAAGATGTGTGTCAAAGCATGCATGATGTTTCCCTTGTTAGCCTGCAGTGGATTGTATTTACCAATATGTAATATTATTTTGATGAAAATGTTTGAAAAGTCTCATTTTATGAAGGTTTGTGGTCTGTGTGTGCATGGAAATGTGAGTGGATGCAGGTTGCTTGAAAAACATTAGCATGTTTGTGTTTGGGTGGATGCTCCAATGTGTATATGTGCATTTGTTAGTATGTTTGTGTGTGTGTGTGTGTGTGTGCATACATGTGTGTGGGTCAGAGCATGGCATATTTCAGACACAGTGTTTGTGTGCTGTTTCAGAGCCAGGATCAAGGATCTGTTCCAAGCGCCCTCCTTGCACAAAGTATGACTACTATGAATACCAGACCCCATGTGACCAAAACAAACAGGTATTCAAACTTGTACTATTCTTTTCACGGTATAACTGTGTCTGAGGAACAGAAAGAGACACATTAATTTGTGACCACTTTGTGTGATTTTCAGTTAGGACTGTCTCGTCATCAGTTCTCACCAGCTGCTGTTGCCATGAATTGTAACATTTCTCCGTCAGATTTTGATGTTTAGGTTTAGTTTTTAGATTCACAGAAAGTTGTAACTTAATCTTGTGTTACAGAACTTACACTACACTTCTTGAAATTGAATATATTCTGATCCAATAACCTTCAAGCTCTCAGCCTTTTCTTATTTGTTTTAACATTTTGGAACTATCCTCTGCCTTTTGTGACCAATAATATCATCTGTACTAAACAAAATGTTGACCAAATCTTTGTCCAGACTCGCAGAACATACAAGTGGATTGAACCCAGAACCTGCAACGACAAAGTTGCTGGCTCCGTGTCTCTGCCAGCCAGCACGGACCTGAAGTCTTGCCCTCCTTGTAACTCGGGTATGCATCCTGTTAACGCGTCACACTGCGAGTTCTGTCCAGACGGTCACTACTCCGACGGAGCATCTGCGTGTCATGCTTGTCCAGTGTCCACTTCTCCGGAGTACGGGTTGGATTATCAGTGGTGGACAGTCATGCCCCCGAACGCGTCTTCACATTGTATTCCTATGGGATGTGAGTTAATTGTTATGAATGTTTTGGTGTGATGGCAAAGACAGTCAAAACTGATATTGTCAGAAAAATCTCTGTGTAGCGGTTTCTCTTTCACCCACACTTGATTATGTCGTGTCTGTACTGAACCGAAAAGCAGTTATTAATGTGGTGACAAAACTTTTCAGAGCAGTATGTGTCTTAATAAGTGGTCATTTTTGCAAAAGTGGATTGCAGTTGCAGTATGCTAAAAATGCAAAGAGGAAACAAAGCTGCATCTGCATTGAAAATCAATTTGTTTATATGATGCCAGGGGAAAATTTTCAGTGCATGCACCACAGAGGTTTCATGATAAAGAAGGCATCTCACTCTGGGTGTTATGATTCCTGCAGGCAAATGCTACATTTTCTTTTTGCTTGAATTTCAGTGAGCTGATGCCCTGCTACCTTGATAAATGATATCTTCTGAAAGTCAAACATTACCTTCAGTTTGAATATATACAGTAATAAAGGTTTCTGAAATGTAAGAAATGTACGAAACATTGTGCGTCCCACAGTGGGCCAGTGTTCAGAGAACGCAGGATGGCAGCCAGCAGGAGACTACATCCAGACCAGCTTCGGACCATCAGATCGCAACACCTTCTTGGCCTTGGGGCTCTACGTGGAGGGTTTCCGTGGGGAGCCCACGACATCAGGGGGCAAGCTGTCCGTTCTGGGTCAGGTCAAGTTCACCTTTGAGGTCAACTGCTCCATCTCTTGCGAGTTGGTCTTCCTCTCGGTGAGTGTTGCTGGTGTAAACTTCATTTGATGTTGTGTTGCTGGTTTGTGGCATATCTTTAATGAAAATATGTTCGGAATAATGTTGCTGTTTTGTGGCATATCTTTAATGAAAATATTTTCGGAATGACTCTGCTTAAAACGATAACGGTGAAAAGAAAGATCTGGGTTTTTTTCCCATCAGAAGATTCTTTTCTGATCACATTTTCAGTTGCTTTAAGAACAAAAAAGTTACAAAAAGATGCCTCCATTGATAACATGCAGGAGGGGTGGGTGGTGGAAAAACTTTTCACCAAATCCAAAAACTTGACCTTTCAGCTTGCTAAAATCTAGCGGCGTGCGCTAGCTAAGCTTTGCGCGAGTCGCTGACCGCGACGCATCGGTCAGTTCCAGCGCCACACTCCGAGCCAATTAACGAAGGGCGCATTTATCACTCAAACCTCTAATCGCCATGCGCGTGTGGTGAAAAGTTCTTTTTCCGGCAATATTCGCAGTTTGAACAAGACAGATATATCTAAAGTAAAGTGTTATTGAATTGGCTTTGTAGGTTTGCCAATGGGAATACCTGTTTTACTTGTACAATAATGTTTTGTTGGTTGTTTTTTGCAGGATGCCAAAGGCAGGAACAATGTTGTGCAGTCTTGGATGGGCAGTGTAAAAAGACAGGAATTTGTGTGAGTACAGTGTCTTTAAAGAAAATTGAAAGCTTGTCATGTACACTGAGATTTTGACTGTTTTTCTGTCAATCTTGTCATTGTCTTTTAACTGATATTTCTTAAATAAATGTTTGCACATTCTGTGATTGCTATGCATCAACTGCATTTAAAGGAACACACACACACCCAAGCATTCATTTGCGCCTGCGCTCGCATTCACTCTTTAAATTTAGCATCCAATTTACACAGCCTTTTGATCTTGAGAGATATTTTTAACTTACCAATGTTTAAACTTTTAATAACAACTGTTATTTATTTGAACAGTATGCGCAGCACAAAAAGATGATACATAATATCTTGCATTTTATTCTTGCAACAGCTATGACATCCACACCAACGGACCTGTGACGCTGAGCTGGGCCTTCCAGCCTTTGTCCTATGACATGGAGGAGGAGGAGGGGGAGGATCCCGGATCCAAGCTGACCACCATTGGACTTGACAGTGTGGCCAAAATCTATTCCATCAAAGTCACCAACACCCTGGGGGGAGGTGCCACTAACTGTTTGGCTTGTCCCAAGGGTATCTCTGAAAAGGGGTAAGAGATTGTATGTGTGTGTGTTTTTGGGGAGGTTGAGTTTTCTGTGATTGACATTGGGTGACCCCCCCTACCCACCCAAAGTACCAGTAAATGTCACCCTTTGTATTGTATGGGGAGATTTATATAGCGCTTGACGTTCTCTAAGCGCTTTACATATTAATTTCTGCCGTGTGAGATGGAATTTTTTACACAATATATCACGCATTCACATCGGCCAGCAAACCTCAAGCCTATTAGGGCGAGCATTCACCTTTCACGGCCTTTATTCCAAGTCACACGGGTATTTGGTGGACATTTTTATCTATGCCTATACAATTTTGCCAGGAAAGAACCTTTTGTCAATCGTGGGATCTTTAACGTGCACACCCCAATGTAGTGATTCTTTGTGGAATGTTGCATTTGTATTCCGTGCCAAAGTCATCAGTACACTGAGGTTGACACAGCACAGTGTGTTGACAGGAACTAACATGCAGATTGCCGACACAGCAAACTTGAATCAAAACTCTCCATTGAAGATGTTGTCATGATTGTTTCAGGTGCGTGCCATGCCCAGATGGACAGTACATTGAGCAGAAGTCAACACAGTGTGTGGAGTGCCCACCGGACACTGTCCTCCCCAGCAGCAACTCGTGGGGCAAAGATTCCTGCAAGATTTGCGGTGAGGGGCTCAAGGCAATAGACAAGCGCGCCTGCAAATCTGACTGTCAGTTCACCGACAAGGCTGGCAGACTGTACGACTTCACAGCTCTGGATGGGTGAGAATTGAAACTATATTGATGATTCCAGGACTCAGTTGAAGAGAAGTGAAATTCCTGATACTTTTAGCTGATTTCAGAGTTGCTACACTCTTACAGTACTAGCACTAGCGGCAGTTGTAGGAACAATGTGAATATCATTCTAACTTGGCTCACCCGCCGCCTTCTTGAATGCAGATCAGTGATTCACTGCAATTGTGATGCTTTTTATTCCTTTCATTTAGAGAATGAACAAAAGATGTTTTAGATAAATAAAAATATGTTATCTAGAAAAGCAAGCCCATTTGTTGCCGTAGCTGCTCAAACACAAAAAGATTCACACAGACCCAGAGACAAATTGACCTCAAAATCTCTCCACCTCTTTCCCTCTTTCTTCCACTCTATCGTTTCCTTTCTCATTTTCTGTTATAACTGCAAGACCTGGGAACATTTTGCGTTGTTTTTCAGAGTGCACTACGTTCAGGGTGGACGTCTGTTCACTTCCAGTGGCACCATGTACTACCATGGCTTCAACCTCACACTGTGCAATGCCAAGAACACGGAGCTCCCTGTGTGCATCAACAACGTCACTGCCGACACTCAGGTAAGGACATGGTCAACTGATGGTCTGAATGTTGGCAAAACTGGTGTTATCTCAGGATTAGACAAAAAAAGTAATTGCAAATGGCTGTTGTTTGTTGTTGTCCTTGGGGAATGTACAACCACATTTTTAGTGAGCTGTATTGAAAGGCCAACTGTTGAATATATGTTTTGAATCCCTCGCCACACCAAAGAAAGCAAAAGTGAGCTGTGATATTGGGGTCCGGGTAGCTCAGTTGGTAGAGCACTGGACTTGTGATCCAAAGGTCGCAGGTTCGAATCCCAGCAGGGACGGACACGGGTCAACTTTATGTGCAGACTCAGAGACGGTATCCATGTCCCATCCCCGTGTCACCACAGTGGCACGTAAAAGACCTCGGTCATTCTGTCATAAGGGCAGGTGGCTGATTACACCTAAACACGCAGACACCTGGGTAGCGCGACTCTTGTTGCTGCTAGCTTTCCACTGAGAGGAAGCGACCCCGAATTTCCCAGCGATGGAACAATAAAGTAATTAAAATGAAGAAAGAAAAAACAAGTCGCGTAAGGCGAAAATACAACATTTAGTCAAGTAGCTGTCGAACTCACAGAATGAAACTGAACGCAATGCCATTTTTCAGCAAGACCGTATACTCGTAGCATCGTCAGTCCACCGCTCATGGCAAAGGCAGTGAAATTGACAAGAAGAGCGGGGTAGTACTTGCGCTGAGAAGGATAGCACACTTTTCTGTACCTATCTTCGTTTTAACTTTCTGAGCGTGTTTTTAATCCAAACATATCATATCTATATGTTTTTGGAATCAGGAACCGACAAGGAATAAGATGAAAGTGTTTTGAAATTGATTTCGACAATTTAATTTTGATAATAATTTTTATATTTTTAATTTTCAGAGCTTGTTTTTAATCCAAATATAACATATTTATATGTTTTTGTAATCAGAAAATGATGGAGAATAAGATGAACGTAAATTTGGATCGTTTTATAAGAAAAATTTTTTTTTTACATTTTTCAGATTTTTAATGACCAAAGTCATTAATTAATTTTTAAGCCACCAAGCTGAAATGCAATACCGAAGTCCGGGCTTCGTCGAAGATTACTTGACCAAAATTTCAACCAATTTGGTTGAAAAATGAGGGCGTGACAGTGCCGCCTCAACTTTCACTAAAAGCCGGATATGACGTCATCAAAGACATTTATCAAAAAAATGAAAAAAACGTCTGAGGATATCATACCCAGGAACTCTCATGTCAAATTTCATAAAGATCGGCCCAGTAGTTTAGTCTGAATCGCTCTACACACACACACACACAGACAGACACACACACACACACACACACACACATGCACATACACCAAGACCCTCGTCTCGATTCCCCCCTCTATGTTAAAACATTTAGTCAAAACTTGACTAAATGTAATAAAATGAAATTAAAAAAATGATATGGTCGGTATTGCTGTGTGTTGCTACGTTCTGTGTCCAACAACGAAATGAATAGAAGGAAAGGGGAGAGTCAGGTAAAAAAAAAAGTGGGACAGAAGAGAGTGTCTATTTGAGTGTACACGTATGTGTGTACCATAGACGTGTATGTGCAGCTATAAAGTTGCTAAGCAGTTTACAGAGTTATTGTGTATAAATCTGAGACTGCACACACTTTCATGGTATGATACAGACTTGAAATGCTGGCTCCATGGAGTGGCATTATAATTACATATTTCATGATAATCATTTATTTTGTTTTGAACAGTTCATACTATACTTGTTTTGTGGGCATTTCTCAGGATCTCAAGAAGGCGGTCATGAAGGTAGCTTCTTCAATCAACGTATTTCCTTTTACAACTTCTAGCAACATATAGTCCAAGGTGTGCACAAAACAGCAGTATACACACTAGTTTTTTTATATTTAACCGTGCATCTTGACATGCACAAAACTAACCTCTGTTCCGGTCTTAAAAATTTGAGACTAAAACATGAGTTGAAATGGGCTGTGGCTGCTTTTACTAATCCAGCTTTCAATTAACCCATATTTTGCGTAGAGAAGCTCAAATGATGGGAATAGAATGCCACCTAAAATGTTTGTTCTCTGTACTTACCTAATACAGAAGGATCACAAGGTAAAGTATATATGTGGGACATTTCTTTATCCCTGGGATCTATGTATATGCCTTCCACCTTAGGCCAATGCTGAATAATTTACAAAGTATGATTAATTGCAGCAGTTAGATAGGTTGGAGCTTCTGAGGAATTATTTTGTGTGGTAGATAACTTGTGCAGCAGTTACAGCGTGGCAGACTGGTACAGTGGTAGATTTTGGCTGCAAAGAATTTTATTTTTTAATAGATGCACATGGATCCTTCCAGTGGCAGCAGAATTTTTGTTAAACTAGTTTGGGTTTGATAACAGATAGTAAAGCAATGCCTGTGATAGGAAACAACCTCACCCCTGTAGGTGTAAGGTGTAGGTGTAAGGTGTGGTCACTCTATATTTTAATTATAATCATTTAAAAGTTGTGTAACACTTCTGAACTATGGCATACAAGATAGGCTATGGTTTTCTTTTTGGTTATCATCAGTTTTACATTTGCAGATAAAGAACCACACGTCTGAAGAGGGTGAACTAATCAGTCGTAATAATGTATGTGTTACATATGCAAGACGAATTTTCTTTTGCAATATCTTACCTTTTTGTGTGGAAAAAAGGCTTTCAAGATGCATCTCATGGGAAAGGTTTTACTTCTGGAACTCATGTTTATCTACCTCTTTTGAGTTAAATCTTTCATTTTGTCATTACCGGAATGGTGCATAAAGACCAGGCATTTGTGTAAAATCTATACCTCTGTATTCAGTTCAGATGTTATGATGCTACAGATTTTCAGCTTTAATAGAAGGAACTTGCTTTGGAATGCATTTAGTTTTGTTGCTAGAAGTCCTTCAATATATCAATTTAGAACATTACGAAGTGCAGCTTTATAAATTCTGCTTTACAAGCCTATTCAGTCTATTAGCTTTGGGACAGGATTGGTGATGGTAATACAATTCTGATTTGTGTGTGTGTGTGTGTGTGTGTTCGAGGTAGAATCAATTACTTAAACCTGGTGGTGGTTCATACGCATTTTACCATCTGCTGTTTGTTTTGGGTGCAAGGAATTTCATTTAGTTGGTATTTTCTGTTCAGTTATCTACTTCACAGGCAAAGCCAGACTCCAGTGAAATTCAGAATCGGGTTAGGCAAGATCATGAGTTTGAGGTTTTCAAACCTAGGGTTCATGTGAGGGTCCCCTGTTATGACAAGTCAAAGTAAACAGAAATACAATTTTGTGAGCCTAAATACCAAAGAAGCAACAAAAACTGGCAAAGGTATGGGTTTTTTCGTGGACATACTGAATTTTTAGTTTTGCCTGTGACCATATTCTTTGCAGTACTGAAATAGCAGCTAGTGAGCTATGGTAACCCGATTCTTTCACATATTAACCTTAACTTAACATATCTAACGTCTCCTTGGGACAAGGTGTCTGTGAAGGCAGTAAAACAATATTGTTCAAGGTCTGCAGTGCAGTTTAGAATAATATAATTTGTGTGATCATTTCTAGTATTGCCTAACACTAACAGTGATATGTATATGCTCCAATAGGTAGCTCTTCTTCAGTCTTGAAGTCTTGCACGGCATAACAATAATGCTGCAACAGCTCTGAACTATACAGGCATTGCTGCAATTTTTGATTGCAGGCCTGAGTTCTCTGTTTTCCCCTGGGCATTGGTATTGTAGCAAAATACATGGCTTTTGTACTCAGCTGTATGCTACATTTAAGATGTTGCCTGAAAGTGAATGTTAAAGTTGTTTTAAAGTTTGTGGTAAAAGCAGATATTTGACTGTATTTTTAGCCCCACCCCCAGTAAAAAAACAAACCACTACCAACAACAAACAATCAAACAAACGAAAAACAGCTAAACTGGAAAAGGCCTTCTGTGATAGGGACTTTATTGTTAACACTAGCCACGTAGTCTGGCATGTACAGGCCACTGTTAGTAGTGATATAGTGTCATTTTGCGAAAAAGCCTCCAAACGCTTCATTTTCCCCACAGTTTTTACATCTATCATGTATGATTTAATGAACACTCTTGTTTGCGTTTCAATCATCAGATGCTGAACATGCCGACCAAGGTGTTTGGCATGGTGTGTCGCTCCACGCTGATCCCACAGTCTGACAAGGCAAAGCCCCTCGTCTCCACACAACCTGCCAGGTCGGTTCTCTTCAACACTATTCACACACACTTTTCTTGCCTTGGCACATTTAATTCGGGCATTGTTGGTGTAGATAGATGTGCAAAAGGTTGTGTTGGAAGCTTGGCTAAATGCAGTGTGATTAGTGAACCACTTTCAGTGTGACTTTTGCATGGAATTTGGTAGCTCACAGTCAGTCACATTGTATGATTTGATTGTGTTAGAAGGTGAAGTCATAGAAGAATGGTGTTTGCGAACCACAGTGTGCCATTAAACAGTACTCTTCTTTGACATTTTTGGGTATAAGCCATAGAAATTTGCTGTGTGTGCAGTTGTTTCTGATTTATTTAACTCTTACCAGTTCGGGGGTTTTAGGGCATATTTTACAGTGCTGTTGGTGCCTACTTGCCGAGTGGCTATCTGGGGTCATATTCTAAATGAAATATAGAAAGTTATATATCAAATGAAAGGAAAATGAATAAGCTTTTCATATTTGCAAAGAGAATTGTGCTATCTTTAAAGGTAAAAAATGTTATGGGGGTGACAACATGATTTTTGTTGAAATTTGTACGCCCATTTTTTGGAACACGTGACAAACACAAAGAAGACATTTTTTTTGTGTTCAGTTTATTTTAGATATGCTGCTAACTAGTCTGTTTGGGCATTCATTTTACATAACATAGCAAAGTTTTATTGAGTTTTGCTGATAAACAAAAAAGTTATTGTCACCTGAATACCCCCATCCAAATTTCAAAGTTGGACGTTTCATGACATACGCATGCCTAAGGCACACAAAAAAATAGTCTGTTTACGGTATCCCGACCGACCCTATTTTTTCGCGCGACCATAGACTTTTTTTTGGCATTTAAGGGGAAAAAAATAAAAAAATAAAAAAAATTTGGCAAAATAATTTAAAAATATAATTTTTTGAAAAAATAAAAAATTAAAAAAATAAAATAAAAAAAAGGTCTTTGTTTTTTGGCAAAATAACTTATAAATATGTTTTTTTAGGGAAAAGAAAAAAAAAGAAAAAAAAAGGCCCGACCGACCGACCCTATTTTATTGGCCTATGTTACCGTTAACACAGACCTTTTTTTTTGTGTGTGCTTAATAATGCATTCCTATAACTAACTTATAACAAAAACCCAGCTTGTTTCTGTCATAAAGTGTGTCTAACATATGAGTTTATCCACTGTCCGACCCATCCAATGTAAAATAACACAAAATTTTTTTGGATAATTAGATAATTGGTCAGTGGAAAACTTGCTTACGATGGGTAAGGGAGCGAACTGGTAAGAGTTAAAGCTGGGGTTGGTTCAGTGTGGTTTCGTGACCCCTGCATGTAAAGAGAAAGTTTTGCTTTTCTGGGATGTACTATTTTCTTTTCTTTTCTGGTGTACATGATTTACTATGTGTTACAGCCTGGCCACTCACCTGACCAAGATCGTCAACAACGTATCGCTGGCTGACATGTACACTGCAGGGGGCTTTAATGCTGAGGGTGAGTCAGTGTCTCTGCCATGTTGTGCCAGTAATTAACTGCTTTGTCTTTTTCCCCCAAGAGGCTGCAAACATATCAGAAAACTAAGAACTGTTGCTAAATCGCTGTTGGAGTGCAAAGAAATGTTCAAGGTAATTTGTATTCTGACAATACCCAAGGGTGGCTGGGCCTTCTTCTTCTTCTTCCGTAGAGGACTGGGTTCTTGCGAACGTCTCAGAGTCCTGCGGTTGAGTCACTGTTACCGAGAGTGGCTAGCTCCGGCAAAAATTCCAAAATAAAGATGTGTTCCAGTTGAAGAACATTCATGTCTGAACCAAGGTGAAGGAAGAGTAACAATAATTCCATGATATTGGTGGCTTTGAAACATTTTCATTTGCTACTTTGATGTCTATTGAGTCAGAGCAGCAGAAAAGTTCGTTTCTGATTCATATAACATGTGGCATTGGCGAGTCGTATAAGCATTTGCTTTTCTTGTCTGCATAATTTTCATGTTTGCTTTATTAACTAACATTGACTTCAAATTGTTTGCAGGGTCAGAGCTGGATGTCCACTTTTACTACAAGTCAGATACGTAAGTAGAATTATGTAGAAGAAGACAGTTAGAAGATCAAGAAGGAATGATTTCAGTAAGGCACACATAATGGGGAAAATTGTCTTTATTCAGGTCCAGAGTCTGAAGTGTGAGAGGTTGTACCTTGAATTTTGCTCCTCATGTTGTGAACTTAAGTTTATTTCCTTTCCGTGTATTTGTTTTGCACATTTTTAGTAAATTTAGACTTGTTGCTGCTAGCTTTTGCACTGGAGGAAGTGACCCAAATTTCCCATCGATAGGACAATATAGTTTTGAAAATTGAAAAAAAAATGAAATGAAATACCTTGGTATGGTATTTAGAAAACTGTAGGTGCATTAAGTTTGTACAATGTTGGGAGACATGTTTTATTGAGTTTTATTACAGCGCAGAATACATCACACAGCGTTACTCAGTCTTCCTCTCTCTTGTTCACCAGCCCCACCATGGCCTGTCCCGAGGGTCGAACAACCGTCATCAGTCTTCGCTGTGACCCGGACGAAAAGGCCAACAACTCTATCTACCTGCCACCCAAGTGCTCAGACGGAACATGCGATGGCTGCACCTTCCACTTCCTGTGGCGTACCCAGCACGCCTGCCCACGCTGCCAGCGGGAGGATTATGACGTCATCCGCGGAGAGTGTGTGGGGGGAGAGCAGCTGATTCACTACTACCCTCCCAAGTGAGTGACAGTTGATAAGAGCGAAACAGTACTGTTAAAGTGAGAAATGGGAGGTTGCTGGGATTTATTCGCTTTGGCAAATTTGCCAGAATGGCCGAAAAAATTTTGCCATTTCCAAGATTCAGGCAGTCCTTGACATCGCCCTTCCCACCGCTATGCAAAAGTTGTGCAAATCTGCGATTTGAAATAAGTTGCAGAGTTTCGCCACCAGTCACCGGGAGAAACATAACAATGAGATATTCGTTATTTCCACTAATAGTGGTGCTCTTATTGGCCCTATTGCTGCTTACAACTAAAGCTTTGGTGTGTTGACATGCTATGACTTTTTTTCTGAAGGATATCTGTGTTAAATTGGCAGTGGCATGGTGGTATGGTCAGTTAGAGTGCGCTGTGGGTTCTTGTAATGAAACCTGCTCAGGATGGGGACTTTGCCTGATTATTCGAGGTTGAAAGTGGCTTGTTTATTTCAAAGCTTGTTATTCTCTTAGGTGCCAGGTTTCCAAATAACTCTCACTTACTCTAGTATGCATTTAGAGCGCTTACTTCCCTTTGATTATTTGGGGTTTTTAATTTCACTTGGGGACTTTATCTTGATTATTTGATTGTTTTAAATTTCACTTTAAGACTAAACCTTGATTATGTGTTGTTTTAAATCCCTGTTGTTTGGGCAGGTTCTGTTTACCACTGGATGGCGAAGGCTTGAAACCCATGAAACAGAAGTGTCAGCTCCTGCCTTTTGTTGTGAGTATGCATGCAGCTCGGATATGGGGGAATTTAGGCTTCCGCAGAATCAACGAAGCATTACAAAAAGTTTCATGCCTGTGTTTAGATTGCCACATTTTGGGAATTCAGTTATGTTGTAAAAGAAAATCTTAGCAATGAAAAGTTGTGTGCTTATTCTAATGTTGAAATTTTTCCTTTCAGTGGAGTTCATAGAAAATATAGGTATTTAACAAGAGGGAAAGTTCATTGCATGTTTTTTTCAGAATTGGCTGTTTTGGTTGAAAGTTATTTGTAGAATCACTTTTGCCATTATGAGCAGTGAACATTTTAAAGGTCAATCAATTGAATACTTTTTGTTGTAGACTCACCTGAGTAATCCCTGGGTCTTAGTGGCGGACAATGTCCATCTGTATGGGGGTCTTGAAAGGCCCGGTTCCATTGCAATGGGACATGTGATCAAGGCTAGTCGTATAAGCATTTGCTTTTCTTGTTGTTGCGGCATCTTGCTTCATGTTCATGTATGAATCATCTGTGTGTCAAATTCATTCAAATATCATGATGTCACGTGTGTGTACATGAATGCACCTTTGTTTCACAGGTAATGGTGTCTATCCCGGTGGCTCTGGGAGTTGGTCTTATCCTCATTCTGATGCTCATCTACTGCTGGTCTAGAAACAAAAAGTGAGTCACAGAGTTCCCGTTTGATTTTACTAGATTTCTTTTCACAGTTTTGCTTCTTTGTTAGTGTGCCAAATAGGCTTTTGAAGTGCTACTTGCACAAGTTGCAGCAGGGTTTTCAAAAGGGGGGGTTCTAAGATAGGACTTAACCATGTCAGACTTTTCTGTCTGTCTGCTTCTTGTTTGTGTTTCCCTTGTGTAATACTGCACCATTGCCGCTGTTCTCTTTTGTCTTTCTTCTTTCCATGTAGGTGCTTCTTTCTCAACTTTTCTTCGCTTATCTTTCATGTTTGACTTATTTCTCAGACTGGAGTACAAGTACTGTAAGCTGGTGGAGTCTGCTGGAGGACGTGACGGAGAACTGCCTGGAGTGGAATCATGTGGTATGGAGGAGGGGGAGGAGGATGAGTCTGTTCACTTCTCCGACAGCAAGGGGCCCAAACTTCTGCAAAAAATACGCCTTAAAATCAGCGGCGTTAAAAACAAGGTGAGAGGCATGAACAGGTTCAGTTCGTTCATGTTTGTTTGAGTTTGGTTGCTATCAAAAAGGAAGAGAAATTTCAGGAGATTTGTTTCTAAAATTCATGAGCAAAAGCATCTAAAGAATCCTAAAGGCCTTATTTTTGAGAATTTAAGTTACGACGTGTCATTCAAGAGTCTAAAAACATATGGAAAAGTCTGCAGCTTTCAACTTGCCAGTCAACATTTGCAGAAAATTACCTGATATTAACACATAAAACATATTCGAAGACCTGAATTGTGCGTAATTGCATGGCTAGGGGACTAATTAGATGTATTCTTAGGTGCCATAAACTTGAGGGAGGTCTCAGGCAGTTGTATTGTACTACATGAAGTCAGTATAAAAAAACACACAAACACACAAACACATCGACCGAAACCTATACACACCCCTATACCGGGGGTGTAAAAAAAAAGTCCTTTTGTTTTACAACAATCTGTTTCACGACATTTACATACAATACTGCAGTGGTAAATGTATGCCTTTTGTTTCCGACTAATCAGTTCACCATGGAAGAGCTTTCAGTAAGTGATTCTTCGTCTTGTTGGTGGATTGCTACTGTCACAGGGCCTCTTTGTGCATTCCACTGTTGAGGTTTATTTCTGCCTGATCCCTTTCCTGCCTTCTTTTTTTCTGGGCTTTGGGGGGAATGTTGAAAATTCTTTAATTTTCATTTGCAATTTAAAAAGGTCACTTAAGTTGAAACTTTGCAATTAAAATCAATTACTCTGGTGTGACTTGATAAATTGTAAAACTATGGGTATCGTGTTTTTTTTGACAGAGCAAAGGTTAAGCCTTATGATCCTTCCTTGCAGAATTGTCTTGTTATGTTTTGTGACTGGTTGGGGACGGTTGAGGAGAGAGATTGAGAGCAATCTTTAGGCCCAATTTTGTAAAGATAGCAGTAACATTATTAACCTAAACTTGACGTCAAAGAGTAATCTTATTTGAACTACAGAATCATGGTGTCTTTACCAAATGTTAAAGGGAAAGGTTTGTCGCTACTGCTGATTTCGTTTATTTATCACCCCATCCCTTTTCCTTTACTCTAGATTTTGGATGATTCTGGATTTTGAAGGTAAACTCTCCTTCAGGGGCTGAGGTGTCTGAAAATGCATGCTGCGCTTTCAATGAAACCCATATGTATATGTGGGACAATTCAGAATTACTGATACAGCTGTCCTGTTCAGTGTCATATGTTTCAAATTGGTCGAGGAACTATAGTCTGTACAAGCAGCTCTGCACATGAAATTATGCATGAAGTTTTCTGTTTCTGTTGGTTTGCCTTTTGTCTTGTTCGTTGTGAACGAGATTGGAGTTAAAAGTTCGTTGGATGTTAAGTTACGGTTTGAGTTTGTTTGATGGTTTTTAGTCGTCTTTTTTCTTTATCATTTGCAGGTTTATTATTCCAGGATAGGGGGTGGGGGGAAGGGAGATGGGGACAAATACAGTATCACACATCGTCACTGAACTCATGTACACACATGCAAGTGTAAATTGCTTTCAAATTGACTGCAGAAACATTGCGAAGACGTCACCAGGAATGATTTACTTTACCCGCATGAGCTGCATTCATTTTTAAACCTTCCAAGTACTTCTCCAGCACGTATTCTGTGCATTCTTTTTATTTTCTTAATTTATTTAATTCTGGATTACTACCACTGTTACCTTGGACATGTGTTTAACTGTTGCACTGGTGCTGTGAAATGTGGGATGCTTGTGGTGAATGAAGGGAAAGCAGGTTTTGGGTTACAGGTGCTTCCATTCTGCTGATTATTACAGACTGATTTTATTCTTGCACATTCTCTAAAATTGAGTCTTGGTACTGGCTGCATTTTGGTATCGGTTGATCTAATATCAGATTTTTATTTTTTATTATTATTATTATTTTTTGTTGTTGGTCCAATTACCCACACATAAAATTAATGTGCTGGCCAAAGCAAGATATACATGTAGTTGTATGAATCATTTGGTAGCCACCCACAACAGACAATGTTTGAAAAAAGCCTCTGTCAGGTTTGTATGGGTTGTGAAAGAGTGAATACTCTTGAAAACATTGAGACACGCTTTCCCATTTGACATCAGACCTGTCACTAGTGACTAGCGATGGGTTTGTCTCCACATCTGGACAATGACCACTAGAGGAGACACACCCCTCGCTAGTTACTGGTCTATGATGTCACGTGGGAAACCCTGCGTTGATATTTCTAAGAGTTTTCACCCTTTCACAACGTACACACCTGGCAGAGGTTTTTATTTAATTTTTATTTTTTATTTTTTTAGGGAAAATTAGGTCTTCAAAACAGTATTTGTTACTGTATAACATTTTCTTCCAGAACTTGACGATTTTCTATATGTACACAAGAGCACTGAGATTTTGCAATAAAAGTTTGTTCTATCATCCTTCAAAAAAAGAGAAAAATAAAATTAAAATAAAATACGGATGGTTGTGGAAAAGAACTGGACATTCCTTTCAAGGGCAGGTATCAGATTACCATTATTTTATAACTGCTTGCCTGCTGTTAAACTAGTTTGTTTGTTTTTTTACATTTAGTCAAGTTTTGACTAAATGTTTTAACGTAGAGGGGGGAATCGAGACGAGGGTCGTGGTGTATGTGCGTGTGTGTGTGTGTGTGTGTGTGTCTGTCTGTGTGTGTGTGTAGAGCGATTCAGACTTAACTACTGGACCGATCTTTATGAAATTTGACAGGAGAGTTCCTGGGTATGATATCCCCATACGTTTTTTTCATTTTTTTGATAAATGTCTTTGATGACGTCATATCCGGCTTTTCGTGAAACTTGAGGCGGCACTGTCACGCCCTCATTTTTCAACCAAATTGGTTGAAATTTGTGTCAAGTAATGTTCGACGAAGCCCGGACTTCGGTATTGCATTTCAGCTTGGTGGCTTAACAATTAGTTAATGACTTTGGTCATTAAAAATCTGAAAATTGTAAAAAAAATATTTTTTTTATAAAACGTTCCAAATTTACATTCATCTTATTCTCTATCATTTGCTGATTCCAAAAACATATGAATATGTTATATTTGGATTAAACACAAGCTCTGAAAATTAAATATATAAAATTCAATATGAAAATTAAATTGTCGAAATCAATTTAAAAACACTTTCATCTTATTCCTTGTCGGTTCCTGATTCCAAAAACATATAGATATGATATGTTTGGATTAAAAACACGCTCAGAAAGTTAAAACGAAGAGAGGTATAGAAAAGCGTGCTATCCTTCTCAGCGCAACTACTAAACCGCTCTTCTTGTCAATTTCACTGCCTTTGCCGTGAGTGGTGGACTGACGATGCTACGAGTATACGGTCTTGCTGCGTTGCACTGCGTTCAGTTTCATTCTGTGAGTTCGACAGCTACTTGACTAAATGTTGTATTTTCGCCTTACGCGACTTGTACATGTAATCATCTTGGATACAACATAATCCTGACAATAGGTTATTACTGTCAGAGGCATCATGCCAAACTGTCTATTCAGAAATTAAGAGTTTTTGTACCATCTTGGCAGTCGACGGTATTGTTGTTTGTTTCAGGATGATGACAACCCCTTTGTTGCCGTTCGCATGCATGAGAAACTGCCTCTGACATAGATGATTTGTTCAGCCTTGGAAACTCTCCATCATCTTTTACCTCCATCGCTTGCTTTAGACTGCAGTCTTCATCATCACTGCCTCTGCCCATCCTCGTCCGTCACTGCAATGTGTTTCTTCTCACACAACCAGGCGCTGGTGTGAATATATACCCAGGCTTCATTACTCGTTCATTAACTCCTGGCCATGCAGTGCTTCACACAGATCTTCTTTCTAGCATCTGTAGTTTAAGGTTATTGTACATTGCAGGATCCAGAATAAACGCGGTGTATGATACATCAGTTTTTGAGTTTGAGCATGATTATTGATTTTTTTTTAAACTAATTTGCTGTTTTGTTTGTATACTTGTTTATTTCTTTCTGTATTTGTCGACTTATTATTATTTTAATTTATGATTTTTTTGTAATTCTTTGTTTTTCCAAGGATTTTTGTAAATTTTGGCAGTCTAAACTTTTTCTAATCCAGTTGTTGTATCAATGTAAAGAAAGTTTTTTGATTTTATCAGCAATTGTGAGTCTCAAGAATACGCAATAGGTTGTGAATCAAAGTAGAGACAATGTTAAAAAAATGTCTTGCTCTCTTTTATTTATTTATTTGTTTCTTCTTCTTCTTCGTTCATGGGCTGAAACTCCCACGTTCACTCGTGTTTTTGCATGAGTGGGTTTGTACGTGTATGACTGTTTTTACCCTGCCATTCTGGCAGCATACGCCGATTTTGGGGATTTATTTGTTTTCATTTTCTTTCATTTTCTTTCTTTCCTGCCTGCCATTTGTTCATTCTGTCATATTAAAAAAAAAAAAAAATTTTTTTTTTTAATTACTAAGCTGATTTTAGTTCAGTTCATTTAGTGTTTTGCAGATCTGCCATGTAATTGAAGACACATGAATCTCTTTTCTTTTGGTCATCATCTTCCTTGTCATTGTCTTGTGCATACTAAGCTTTAGCTTGCGTTTTTCCCCAAAAAGTTCATCACTGGTGGATTGCAAATAATAACATGTTGTGTAATATTGACAAAACTATTGTGTCACATCTTGTTCATTGTACTTTACAGATATGAAGCACACGGAAATCTCTTGATCCAGCTCAGATTGATGTGTTTATGGCATCTCTGGGGAACTGGTGCATGGTAAAATGATCATAAACATCTATGAGACTGTTATACGGTGAAATGGTCATGAACATCATTTGCGGAATCCTTGAGTATTATGTCAGTTTGGTTCAAGCTGTCTTGAGAGGTAAAGGGTTAGGTTAGTCTGTTCTTCAGAATCATCACCCATATAATATCTTACATGTGTAAAGAAATCTAGTAATGTTTGTACATTCCACGTTACTGCCTGCAAGCTGAAACTTCAATTTCAGTCATTTGTGTGCATTCCTTCTGTACACTTGCCTGAAAAGCGAATCCAGTAATGTTTGTACATTCCACATCACTGCTTGGAAGCTGAAACTAAAATATCAGTGTTTTGTGTGTATTTTTCCTGTACGCTTGCCTGAAAACCAAACTCAATGATCCATTGTCACTTAGCCATTATTTTCTATGAATTATGTTTGTATTCATAGAGAAGTAAAGCTAAAGTGCTGTCATGTTACTTCATTGGTTTTTTTAAAAACAGAAGCGTCCATGCATGTTGCCTTTGCCTTCTGATTGCACTGTTTTGCCATTGCCATTTCACTTGACCTTGTTATGACTCTTTCTTTGTGACAAACATAAGCACTTGCCTTTTTTTCCTTTTTTTTCCCGAATGAAACAATGTTGTGATCTATGTCTAATGCAGGTGTTCCATCCGCTCTCAGTGCATGTTACACTCGCCAATTGTACAGTACAGTCTGCATTTAAATGTTACTATACTCTTAGTATAACAATTTGCACAGAACTTTTTCTGTGAAGTCTTTGCTTTGGGTCATACAATGTACCTCCATGTGAAGATAATCAGTGATGTTCTGAGGCGTCGGTCATCGGTCATAGACCGATTTAGGTTGTAAAATGACCGATTGCAAACACCTCTGTCCCGTCAAATGTCCGATCCGATCGCGAAGTCAGCGGTCATTGTCCGATAGTATTACGTCTAGAGCGGTCACTGCAAGAAGAATCTGTACAAACTGAAGTATCAAACCCCGTTAAAACGAGTTCGAATCGGGGCCTACTTAAACTTCAATTTTCACTCTCGGTCGAACAATAACACAAGGGATGCAACTCTCGACCGAACAATATTACAAGAGCCACAACTCTTGCTACTTTTGACAGCGACACTTTACTTCCGCCGCCACATTTCTGCAAAGATGCCGCCGAAGAAAAAGGTTTGCGTGGGAAAAGGGCAGACACTTTTGAGTGGCTTTGTTAAAAAAAAGGACGACACGGACAGTCAAGTTGCAGGGCCTTCGGCCCCGTCGGAGATGGAAGCTAAAGAAGGATAGAAAGCAGTTCAAGCTCACTGAAACTGATCACGTGTGACATTCTGAAGTGTGTGAAAGATCACTTGTCACTTGTGACATTAATTCTGAAGCATAGTGTGTGTGTGTGTGTGTGTGTCAGTGTGTGTGAAAGATCACTTATGACATTCTGAAGCATGTGTCTGTGTGTGTGAAAGTAACCCTACTGAACACTGTTGCATTTAAAATATTAAAATAAATTTGGAACTGTTCAGTTTTTATTTGCCTTTATTCATATATTCTCAGTCATCTAAAAAGGTTAGGTGCCATGATTGGTTCGCTTGATCTGAATGTCCTATTGTTTTTTTGTAGTCAGGACATGATGTCCTATTAGTTTTTTTGATTCAGGACATTTTGTCCTGTTGCCCTCCAGTCCTAGGAACATCACTGGATAATAGTTCCTAGCACAGGTGTGGTTGTGATTTTGGGTTCAATTTTGAGAATGTTGGACATTTAAGAAGAGGTTTTCCTGCAAAAATAGATTTCCTCATCAGACATCATGAATGGCAGAAAAATATACCCATGTTTAAAATAGCGCTCCTCTCTTTTCTGATCAGTTTAAAATGAGTACAAAATTGTAATTGCTTTGATTGTAACTCAGACATGTCGGCACAGTGCATCTATTTGTACGTCTTTTGCTGGGTTTTTCTTCCATGGCATGTGTTGTTCCTTGTTTCTAACATTTACATGACAGCCCATGTTTGAGTCATGGCTGGTAAGTTATTCCAGTGTGGACAATTGTTCACTGAAACATTCCATATTCCTTCTTTACTTGCATTTCTAATGACGTCTGTTCTTGCCAGTTGTGAGTTACTATGTAAGAATGGGCGTTAAGGAAGCATTTGAAGTTGCTCATCAGTATAATTGGCACTTATGATTCCTTGGCATAAGTTGAGCAAGAACTGCAACATGAGGTTACAATTCAGTCCGTTTTTGAAAAATACTTTTTATATGGTGAGCTAATTTTCTTAAGGCCAAAAAAAAAAATGCTTTGGTTACGGTTTCATGGCCAAAAAAAATAGGGTAGGTAGGTCGATTAAACTTTTTTTGTTTTTTTGTTTTTGTTTTGGTTGGTCCCTCTTGAAATGATAAAAATAGTTTTCGAGAGTCATGCCAAAGTCCAGTTCGAAAGAGTCTTCGGGCTCGGCACTTATTTTCGTCGACCCAACACATTTTATCCCGAACAGTTTGCCGTCCAAAGTTGGATGAAAATCATGAAAAATGTCCACCAAGGTTGCACTCTTCGAGTACCGACTTATCAGTCGTGTTTGTTCGATATGAACGCACTTTCCGAATACGATTGCAAATGCAGACGACATCTTTTTACGTTCGCGCAACGAACGAACGCACGAGACTGACTTCCCTTGGATATGGGAGTTGTAAAAAGCGGAGTGGTGTCCCTTGTCGGGCTTGCTCGCCGGCGATCGATGTTTTCTCTGTGCCGTGGTGTTTGTCGTTTTCGGTGGTTTTTTTTGTGTGTGTGTGGGTTTTTTGTGTGTGTATGTATGTGTTTGGTTCATTTTATTTTTAGCTTTAGGACCAAAAAAAAAAGTTTAGGGTCGGCCCAAAAAGTTAGGGTCGGTCGGGAAACCGTAACCAAAGCATTTATTTTTTTTGGCCTAATCCATATTCTTTCAACTGAGTCAGTTGAGTCTGTTCTTTTTTAGCTGTGGTCTTGCACTCCTTTTTTGTGAACCCAGTAACTTTTTTTTTTTTTTTTACTGAATATTGTGAATATGCATAATCTCCTGTGACCGTGGATTTCCAAATCCCATATTATACCAAATTATTTTGAAATCCCTGCTTTATTTAAACCCTGAAGATGAACGCTTTGGTATGGTTTTTTTAAACAAGCTTTCCACTGTGTGCAGGCATTCCTGTGAAATATCTTGATCTGTGTTTTTACCATTTTATGTATATTTGTAAAACATTTGTGAAATACTGCTTTTGTTTGTGGTGTAGGTATTTCCTTTTTGTATGATTTGTTTCCTACAATATTTTCTAACAGGCTATTTTCTTTATAGTCAAAATTTTCCTTTTGTTTTGAAAAGGATTTTTGAAGGAATAGTTTTGTTGTTGTGACAGCATTAGACGTATCTCAAGTGCAATCCTCTTGACTTGACAAGAGTTCTTTTGATCTTATTTTGACAAAAGTTGATGTTTTGTGATGTCAGCTGAGTTGATTGTGTGAACCACTCTGTGGTGTTGACTCTGAATAGCATAAGACATAAGACTTTATTTCAACCATGTGCAGTACACTAGGGACATGTTTTGGCCAGAGTACAATCAATCAATCCATACACGCCCTTCCAAACATCGCTTGCAATCTCAGTCACACACACGCTCACGCACGCCCACATACATTCCCCACACAAAACCCACAACAGCACACACGCGCAAGCATGCTCCTCCTTAACAAAAACGTGTTTAACCATCAATTGTACATATGCGTAAGATAAACAGTATAGAAGTATCAGTAAGAATTATATATGTATCAGACATCAGTTATGACGACAATAACTAAAATCACAAATCCTTAATAATTTTAAAACCAAAACATTTATTACAATACTACACTGGGTAGGTGAACTTTAAGAAATAAGGTATTTAAAGGCTTGACGGCTGTGTCTCACAAGATACCAGGACATAAACCTTGAGTAAAAGCTCAATTTTAACTAAGAACGGCAGTTAGAGGACTTAAGGAGCCAGGACACGCACTGCACTTGGATAAAAACTGTCTCTGAAACGCGTGGTGCGTGTCCTGATCAAGCGAAAACGCCTGCCCGAGGGTAGGGGCCGGAACAACTTGTAAGCAGGGTGCGAGTTGTCTGCCAGAATCTTTTTGACCTTCTGAGCGCTTCGGGATGTGTATATGGAGGCAATAGCTTCTCGTTTCCTTGCATTTTCCTAATGCACCCTTTTCGAGAGTCAGATGAGAATAAGTCTTGCCAAGCGTGTGAGCATCACCAAAATGCCTGCTGGCACAGTTTGTGTACAATGTTACGTGTACCAAATACTCGAAGGTCACAACAATGAAACATTTTGCTGGCCTAACGGTATGCCGATTCCTTTATCAAACATCACTTCTGCCTGTCACTGATTGATGTTAGCTTTTCAAACTTAGGACAGACATGAAAGAAGGATAATGCGTTGATCGGTACACTGTGCACCGCCCCAAGCGGCAAACATTGTGAACTACTAATGCGCACTCGCACCAAAATCTGGGAATGACTTTATTTGACTGCTTCATTCCCTTTAACGTCCCCAGCCTATGCCCTTCGGTAACGTTTTGGATCTCTAGGATATTTGTGGTCATTTGTTGTCACTTTTTAGTTGCCATTTACTTTTACTATTTTGTAGAATTTACATCTACAAGTCGGTAATGCTGCATTTATTTATTATAAGTGGCACATTTAATGCACCATTTAACTAGGATTTCTCATTACGCAATCATGACTTGTGATTTCAGTGTGTGTCAGTCTGTCAGTAATTTAAGTGGATTTACCTATGTCCTGATAATAGAGATATTCTTTTAATTTGCAGCTTTTTCTATTATTGACAATTTGTGTGTGATTAATTGTAATAATATCTGCTGCAAAGAAGCTTGCATCGCACCAACATTTTTGGGAAATGAAAATGTATTTGTATGATAACACATGTAATCTGGTTCTTATTCCGGATAATTTTGTTTTTTTCAAAGCAATTAGTTTTCAGTCGCGCACAAAGAGTGTATAAAGTTAGGGAAGTGGAAAATAAAGAGAGTTGCTAATGAAACCATGCCTCATATATTTGTAATACTTTTGTGGGTATTTTGTCAATGAGTTAAACTGAAGCTGAAGAGTGAGAGCATAGTACTTTGTTGAATTTTGTTTTGTAAATTAATCAGTGTTCAAAGAGTTAATTGGCTTGAGCAACGCATGCACACATTTCCAACTCGCAAATCTATCCTGGTAGTTTTATCAAGTACTTCGATGCACATGTATTAGTAGTTTATTGTTGTAGTAAGCACATTCTATTCTAAATCAAGCCGGATAATGCTAATGCAGAATTGAATTTTAAATTTGTGGCTGCCAAGTTAATCTCTTTTGGTTGTTTTTATCATTTTCTCAAATTTTCCTCATTTGTTTAATATATTTTGTATATAATGAACGCATCAAAAGGTTGTAATCTAAATCTGTTGTGGTCCAATGTGTCATGATTATTGTGGTGTAAATATATGTTAAATCTGTTGTGGTCCAATGTGTCATGATTATTGTGGTGTAAATATATGTTTCCAAAGGCTGTTCATCAGCTTGTTTCAGGACTATGTCTTGGAAGGTTGGAGAAACAATTGTAAATGAATACACGTATGATGATGGAACATCATTCTTTTCACAGTTAAAAAAGGTGTACTTGTGTGTGTGTGTTTCTAAGTTGCAAGAACATGTGTGACTTGTCTGTATACAATGACAGGCTATGCTTACCTGCTGGAGTAGGTTGAAAATGATTTGACTGTAAAAGTTGCTTGTTTGTGAAACACAGATCTGCTGCCTGTGAACATGAGTCTGTAATTTCAGTACAGTCATGGTTGGTTTTAAGTAGGTATCTGTTAATTGTGGGTGAATGTGCATTTTTACCTGAAATCCACAAGCAGATCAACTGCTAACAATCCAAAATTCAGAATAAAAACACTAGAATTGTAGGTAATTGCAAAGTTTAATTGACAAAACTAAGGCGACATACTAGTAAACGTAACGTTTCGTTTTGTCAATAATTTAACATTCTGATAATTCTTGTTTTTTGATTCCATTTTTACATGTTAGATTGAAGAAGGATACCTGGAAAAGATTTAAGGATGAGAGTGAATTGCACAGAGGGATGTAATTCAGTACATACTGCACACAGCGAGTGTGATTGGCAGAAGATCTGAAGAACGTTCATAAATATTTTCCATTGTGAAATGTGCTGTACAATTTTTGCCCATTTCCTTGCTTTTATTCTCTCGTTGTGATTTCTTTGCAAAGTCTGTCTTACTAATTTGGTTTATACCTGTGGAAAATTAAAGACAAAATTCTCCCGAAAGTGTTTGGGTTTAACCAGCAGTAAACAAATCTTTTCTTGATTTGAGAGTATGCATGGCTAACACCTTTCCGGTTCTCGCCGGAAATACGGTTTTTGAAAACTTTTAAAACCGGAAAATCTGGTTTCTCAAAGTTAAACTTTGTTCTTTGTCCCTACAAGATAATAAAAAATAAAAAAAAAAGCCACAGCTTCTGGGGAGCGCCGCTGTGGACCCTGGCTTTTCAGGTTTTTCACTTTTTTTGGGTGTTAGCCCTGCGACAAGTGCGAGTATGTGTGACTGTGTGTATGTGTTTCCACCAATTTTGTGGATGCCTTCTGAAATAGTGGTGATCGAGGCGCAAATTGAAGTTGGTGTGTGTGTGACTGTGTGTCTTTGTCATTGATGGCTCACATCCAGCTTATAACTAAAGTTGAGGCGGCACATACTGCGCTGACAGCCTCATTTTTTAATCTTCTTCTGCGTTCGATGTTATGGCCGTTAAATCCTCAGTTCGGTGGCTGCCAAGAAGTCCGCAGTCTTCTGTAGATCGGCAGTGGGTCCCCAGAGCTTGGTGCCCAGGCTGGTGTCTTCCGGCCAGTAGTGCTGTGAAACTTTCTCTCATGCTCTCTCTCTCTCCTTGTCACATGCACAGCCAGACATGCATGCACTCGCATACAGCGAAACAGCCGTGTGATTTCACAAAAACTGTCTTAATCAGCACCATACATACATCAACACATGCACATTTCCAATTATAAAATAATAAAATGTAAACTTGCATGCATACTGAAAGCATATGAGACAGTCTATCATGGCAATATTACCTGATTTCACCTTACTTCCTCACCATACTACAGATAGTTTTCTGTACAATACAAGAAACTATTGTCTGCCTGATATAAATATGGTCAAATGATTCATTTGCAGCAATGCAATATTAACAACTGTTAATATTAAATTTTCAATTTTGACAAAGTGAATCTTCAGGTCTCTATCGACTTAACACTATGATGAATGACAGAAAATTGTCAACCCTATGGTAAAGGTTATGAGGAAAACGTTTTGAGCTTTGTGGAATCTAGTGGCAGACCTGTTTACCCTTACTATTTTGGAGTATTTTATTACTATTTTTTTAGGATGTTGGGGAAAAAATACTCCATTTGAGTCCAGACTACGATTTTAGAATGTGCTTCAAATTAGGTTTGTGTTACTAATGTTGGCGTTTGTAACCAATGGATTACTATTTTGGTCATCAGATTACTATTTTTTTACTTGACCATTACTCTTGTCAAGCTTTGGGGGTAAACAGATCTGTAGTGGGTTTTAATCTATTGCATACAAAACGTTTTTTAGATCTTTTTATAATTTTGGTAAAAATCCCAATTCCGGATTTGTACAATTTTCGCAAAGCTCGGCTAAAATCGAAATCTTATTCCAAACTTATTTCTCACCGGATCATACATTACCAAGCTGAATTCTTGGGTCTCTAAACACGTGAGATATAACCCTGTCAGTTGACCTCTGAGGCGAAAGCTATGTTTCCATAAAGGGACATGTATGTTCGCAGCGAGAAGGCTGCACAGCAGGCAAATTTTAGTTGGTGTGTTTCCATTAAAAATAGTGCAGCAGCCTGGTCTCGTCCTTTCTGGCTTGACTCGTACGAATGAATCTTAATCAAAACTCATGCAGGCATGCTTCATTTAAGGTCAACTCTTTTCGTGAAAAAATCATGGCAGAAGAGAATAGATATATATATATATATGAAGAGAAAGAAAACGCCTTTTATGTCCACTAACTGCTCAAAAGCGACACACACTTGGTGCCAGCTTTCATAACCTCAGAAGGAATTCTTACTAGAACAAGAAGAGCAAACGCTCGATCGAGTCACTTTCGCAGTTCTGAATATTATATGAGGCATCAGATGGACAGGAAGAAATTGCTATTCACAACACAATGAGTCACGTTCACATAAAATTTGAGCCCGGTCACTTTTATAGTTTCCGAGAAAAGCCCAACGTTAAGTTGTGTGTTGCCGAACAGAAAAGGCTAGTTATCTCCCTTGTTTTTCTGATAACGTTCGTAAAAGGCTACAGATGTAAATACTTTGATGTAAAGAATAATCCTACAAAGTTTCAATCACATCCGATGAACTTTGTCAAAGATATAAAATGTCTAATTTTTCCTTTGACGCTGACCTGTGACCTTGAAAAAGGTCAAAGGTCAACGAAACCATCGTTAAAGTGTAGAGGTCATTGGAGGTCACGACTAAACAAAATATGAGCCGGATCGCTTTGATAGTTTCCGAGAAAAGTCCAACGTTAAGGTGGTGTCTACGGACGGCCGGCCGGACGGCCGGCCGGCCGGACAGACTAACACTGACCGATTACATAGAGTCACTTTTTCTCAAGTGACTCAAAAAGAGCGATTTAGGAAAACGTGCACGATTCACAAAATAACAGTAAACAAAGATTCCAATTTTAACCTGGTTTTATTGGGACTGTGAAGATTAAGGCAGGACAGTAGAACCCTGCCCACTTTTGGTGAAAATGCTGCTTGGCAGCAGTTTTTTTTTGCTCGAACATCGCTACCCTGTAGCCCCCAGGCCACGCATTTGAAAACAAGTATGCCTTCTTTGTTTCTACTGTTGCGATGTCATCAGGTCGCTATATGAAAACACAGCTTTACAAATAGACTACATCAATAACACTTGGGTTACACCTTGAAAACATGTACACACTGATAAATTTCTGTTCACAGCAAAGACTTGCGTAGTTGGTTCTGCTCAAGTTTATACACAATCAATCAATCAATCAATCAATGAGGCTTATATCGCGCATATTCCGTGGGTACAGTTCTAGGCGCTCTGCAGTGATGCCGTGTGAGATGAAATTTTATACGGCCAGTAGATTGCAGCCATGTCGGCGCATATTTACCTTTCACGGCCTTATTCCAAGTCACACGGGTATGGTTTATTATTAACTGTGCCTAAGCAATTTTGCCAGGAAAGACCCTTTTGTCAATCGTGGGATCTTTAACGTGCACACCCAATGTAGTATACACGGGGGGTGGTTCGGACACCGAAGAGAGTCTGCACACAAAGTTGACTCTGTGAAATAAATTTCCGCCGAACCTGGGATCGAACTCACGCTGACAGCGGCCAACTGAATACAAATCCAGCGCGCTACCAACTGAGCTATTATCCCCGCCCAAGGGGTTATGGGAACACAAACCACTTAATACAAAATGAAAATGAACCACTTCATACATCTAGATCGGCATCAAACTGATTCAGAGGATTGTTATCATCTCAGAAGACTAGTTCAACCATTCTTAGCTGTCTCACTCATTCATGCCAGGTGAGAGTTCAGGGGTAAAATAAACAAGTCGCGTAAGGCGAAATAACAACATTTAGTCAAGCTGTCGAACTCACAGAATGAAACTGAACGCACTGCTTTTTTCACCAAGACCACATACTCGTAGTTTCGTCAGTCTACCGCTCGTGGCAAAGGCAGTGATATCGACAAGCCATGCAGAATAGTGCGGTAGTGGTCGCGCTGAGCAGGATAATACGCTTTTCTGTATGTCTATTCTTTTTAGCTTACTGAGTTTGTTTTTAATCCAAACATATCATATCTATATGTTTTTGGAATCAGGGACCGACAAGGAATAAGATGAAAGTGTTTTTAAATTGATTTCGAAAATTTAATTTTGATCATAATTTTTATATTTTTAATTTTCAGAGCTTGTTTTTAATCCAAATATAACATATTTATATGTTTTTGGAATCAGAAAATGATGAAGAATAAGATGAACGTAAATTTGGATCGTTTTATAATTTTATTTTTTTTTACAATTTTCAGATTTTTAATGACAAAAGTCATTAATTAATTTTTAAGCCACCAAGCTGAAATGCAATACCGAAGTCCGGCCTTCGTCGAAGATTGCTTGGCCAAAATTTCAATCCATTTGATTGAAAAATGAGGGTGTGACAGTGCCGCCTCAACTTTTACAAAAAGCCGGATATGACGTCATCAAAGACATTTATCGAAAAAATGAAAAAAACGTCCGGGGATATCATTCCCAGGACCTCTCATTTCAAATTTCATAAAGATCGGTCCAGTAGTTTAGTCTGAATCGCTCTACACGCACAGACACACAGACCACGACCCTCGTCTCGATTCCCCCTCTATGTTAAAACATTTAGTCAAAACTTGACTATGTAAAATGAATGCCAAAACAGACTAGGTAGCAGCATATCTAAAATAAACTGAACACAAAAAAAATGTCTTCTTTGTGTTTGTCACGTGTTCCAAAAAATGGGCGTACAAATTTCAACAAAAATCATGTTGTCACCCCCATAACCTTTTTTATCTTTAAAGATAGCACACTTATCTTTGCAAATATGAAAATCTTATTCATTTTCCTTTCATTTGATATATAACTTTCTATATTTCATTTAGAATATGACCCCAGATAGCCACTCGGCAAGTAGGCATCAACAGCACCGTAAAATATGCCCTAAAACCCCCGAACTGGTAAGAGTTAAGTCATACAAACACTGCAATCTAGAGTCGTATTATGCCAGTTAACTTATTTACACAAAACGCACCAAAAATGTATCCCACCAAAAGGATGCATATCGAATCCTCAACTCAAGCAACAATGATTTCCAGAGGTGAAAGTATAGAAATATGAGATATCCAACAATACAGAATTTCTTGTATTTCTGCCAGGAAAAGTAGTGCAACAGCTGAAACACTCTAACAGGGCCACATTCTAATAGCTAGGGCCAACTGACAGCAAGTTGCTATAGTACAATTTCTTTCTTTCTTTCTTTATTTGGTGTTTTAACGTCGTTTTCAACCGGTCTTCAAGGTTGTATCGCGGCGGGGAAAGGGGGGGGATGGGATAGAGCCACTTGTTAATTGTTTCTTGTTCACAAAAGCACTAATCAAAAAATTGCTCCAGGGGCTTGCAACGTAGTACAATATATGACCTTACTGGGAGAATGCAAGTTTCCAGTACAAAGGACTTAACATTTCTTACTAAAATCTTTACAAACATTGACTATATTCTATACAAGAAACACTTAACAAGGGTAAAAGGAGAAACAGAATCCGTTAGTCGCCTCTTACGACATCGGTAAATTCTCCCCCCTAACCCGCGGGGGGCGGGGGTTATAGTACAATGAAACCCCCTTTTATGACCCCAAACTGATATGTTTTGTTTTACGCCGTCACAGTAAAGCCATCAGGGGCATGCTCCCTGTGTTACCCCGACTCTAAGATAAAGGACCCCCAATTTAAGACCCTGCTTTCTCAGATGTTTTGCTCATCTCAAACTGATGGTACTGACTCGTTCACTTCCCAAAAATAATGCAAAGGAGATCTGAGAAAAGCAAGAAACAGAAGAATTTCAACAAACAAATACATGTAATGCAATGGCAGTGCTACATTGACATAAACACAAGAACTCAGTACATAAAATGAAACACACTTCCAGATACTTTAGAACATGATTGTGTCAATGAGAGCTAAAAATAATTAAACCAAGAAATGAAATGTAACAACTGCACACAATTCAACACAGGAACTGCATGTACACACTTCCAGAGTCAGAACCTATAAAAATTATTAAAAAAAACACCTATACACAGGCAGAACAGTACATACAAAATTATAGATTTACATGCAATTACTTCCACTTGTACCACATGATTTCAGCTGCTAACTTTGTTTCCAGAAATCAAGTAGAACGGTTAAAAAAAATTCTCCAGGCAACCTGTGACAGAGTAAAGGTAAAAATAGTACCTTATATGGATACTATTCACTCAAATTTATTGACATAAGTTTTCGTGACATCTGAGGTCAGTTTCAGATTCACAAATGCCAGCATGCATCAAAATGGCCATGAAAAAATACAGGCATTTTTGCCTTTGTCCTAAAAAATAACAACAGCATGATCAGACAGGGTATACATTAAACTAATACAGAAAATGTTAAAAGAAAATATCGAGTTGTCTACGTCACAACATCCACACAATTCAATGCACATATTGTCACACCCAGCAATCAACACATATAATTTCCTAACCATTATGGAACTTCTGACCAGGAAAGTTAAAATAAACGGCATCAACAAAACCATACAGTAGAACCCCCTTTTAAGACCTCCCCCCCCCCCCCCATTTAAGACTCCCCCTTTTTAAAATGTCACAACCCCAGCATACATGGTGACTTTGAACACATAGCAACATTCACACAAAATAAGATATCGCCATTTAAGATAAATCAATCTAGGTATGCACCTAAAAGTAAAATTATTGACGTTTGTACTGAATCTACTGGTTATACAGTTTCTTCTTTTTAAAACAAAAGCTTTTTTATACTCCCACCATCCATCCCTTAAAAAACACGCCCAAAAGCAAAATAGCTAATGTAAAATGATAAAAACAAACAATTTATCCTTCATATTTTTTTTATTTTTTAAGTTGTCTGCAGATAAAAACAAAATATTTCTGCCAAAGCGTGTATAAATGTTCAGAAGACATAATGGCTACAAATCTTCCATGTCCAGTGAAAAAAAGCAGCAGCAAAAGGCTATCCAAGTTTTATAATTTTGCGAACCAGTAAATGAAGCAAGAAGTCTAAAAATGTACTGACAGATGTTAATTAAATCATTTATAGACACAATCCTCCCGTGAAAACAGGGCTTACTCACCATCTCAGATCTGCCCAGGGTTTTTACGTGGGAAAAGTCAACATCGTATCACTCGAAGTCAACACACCTAAAATCTACGCCATGGCTAATTTTTGTGTAGAGTGGGAATTTTTGAATGAAGTACTTTTGTATGATCGACGCCAGTGTCATTACCTATGAAATTAATTCAGCAAAAAATATCCACTCTGCAAGGAAGCAGCTATGCTGTTAATTTTTGGTATGTATCAAAGTGGTAAGACGCTCTTACCCCATGCAAAAGCCTTGACAGATCTGCGGTGGTCACCATGATTGCTTACACAAGACGAATGGTATCTTTATTCATTTACACTTTAGGATCTCTTTTGGCCTCAAATTACACTGTATGGAATCACACACCTCACAGTCACAAACTCCAGTAAACGTCCCAAGCACCTGGTGACCTACACTCATAATGCTCAAAACCAAACATAACAGGCAACCTTAAAACATCCTTCATGGCCCTCATTGTAATTTTTTTTGTAAGTATATTAAACAAGCTGACCACATCAAAGATTACTCTGAAACGCACCTATACATTCAGCTCAATATTGCAGCATCAATCCTGTTTCTGAACTTAAAAATGGGGATTTTTTTCACAGTTCAGGGATGTGGTGTATGCACAAGAAAGGGTCTCAACTTGTCCTTGTGAAGGTTTGTGCAGCATTCACCGACAGGATTTCAGTGCGCTGCCTGCCATGTCATGTCCACTTTAATTCCTGCATGATGGTTAATGATGTTTCAGCCGTTAACCTCTCTCTACACTTTCTTTTCTTTCTTTCTTTCTTTATTTGGTGTTTAACGTCGTTTTCCTCTCTACACTCAATCTGTCCATTTTTCCGCATCCACTGTTCGAGTATTTCAACAAACAGCCTCCCATTTTCATTGCAATCTGAATCCCATTCCTCACCTTAAAAATGAATATCTGTTTTCACACAGTTCTCTTTACACTCAGTCTGTCCTCCTTGCACAGCATCCATTGTCGGCAGCAGAGGATGTCAATACAACTCCTGCCCTGTTCAGCTAGATCATGCGGAGTCAATCTCCAGCTCATGTCTGAAGTTGAGTGGGGACTTTTTTACAGTCCAGCCCTCTTCATATTTATTCCAGACCTGTTTACCCTAAACCCGAGGCAAGAGTACTTTCCCAAAAAGTTGAGTGTATTTTTCAAAAAGTTGGTGTACTTTGCAAGCAAAGCCATATGGGCTAGGGAAAATGTACGCGTGGGTGCAAACGTGTTTGTGTAAGAATAGCATGTCTTGTGAACACCTTCAGAATTTAACTCCTTCCAATACAACAGGGATAAAACAATTTTATTTACCTGTCAGTTTATAGCATTATAACCAGTGTCTTCCAAACAGATTGATAATGAAAAGATGAAGTTTGTGAAATAACATCTGTGGTTGACAGTGGCAAGTTCATTTTTACAATCATCTCAGAAAACATTGCTTCAGCACAGACTACAGCCTTTTCTTCTGGCAGGATTTGCTTTGCGGGAATGAACTTCATAATTTCTTGGCAGCTTTCAGCGGATTTCTTTGCAGCAACCCTGTCCAGGTGAGTTTTGGAACTGCAGTGTTGTTCGATGTCATATTTCCCAGCATGGGCAACGGAGAAATCTGATTTACAATACTTGCAGTGTGCATGACTTTTTCCCATAGTAGACTCCACAATTCCTGGCTCTTTCTTATATTTCTCCAAGAAAATCTGCTGCTTCTGCTGTTTAGACTTGGTACAGTCATCCGAAACTGGCACATTTTACCGCTTCATTTTGCCACAATTGTCCAGACGATCGCACGTGCCAACAACTGAACAAGGTTTCCACAGCTGAAGACTCGCTGTCATGGTTATCTCCCTTTTACCGAAACCGGTATCAGTTGTACCATCCCGTAATCAGCATACCAACACCGGAAAACGTATTCTAGACTTTTTCTTAGGCGTATTTTGTGCGTGTGTCGCGTATTTGCGTACCGATAATAATTTGGCGTACAATATACGTCCAAATCGTACTGGTAAACAGGTCTGTTATTCTGTGCACTTGAATCTTTTGTGCAGCATCCACTGGTCCACTGCCACATTCACCTAGATTCGGTCGACTCTTGATCCATTATGATGGTTAAAAATTTCCCTCGATCCAGCTCTTTTCACATTTATTCTGTCCACCTGAACTTTGTGTGCAGTATCCACCAAAATTGGATTTCAACACACAATCTGTCACATTCAACTCAAAACCACATGCAGTCTGAATTCTGTTTCTGAAGTTAGAAATGTGGATTTTTTCCAGTCCGGTTCTCACTTCACACTCAGGCCGTCCGTCCCACTGAACTTTTATGCAGCATCCACTGTCAGGGGATTTCAATACTTCTTCTTCTTCTGCGTTCGTGAGCTGAAACTCCCACGTACACTCGTGTTTTTTGCACGAGTGGAATTTTACGTGTATGACCGTTTTTTACCCCGCCATTTAGGCAGCCATATGCCGTTTTCGGAGGAAGCATGCTGGGTATTTTTGTGTTTCTATAACCCACCGAACTCTGACATGGATTACAGGATCTTTTTCGTGCGCACTTGGTCTTGTGCTTGCGTGTACACACGGGGGTGTTCGGACACCGAGGAGAGTCTGCACACAAAATTGACTCTGAGAAATAAATCTCTCGCCAAACGTGGGGACAAACTCACGCTGACAGCGGCCAACTGGATACAAATCCAGCGCGCTACCGACTGAGCTACATCCCCGCCCCGGATTTCAATACAAACCCTGCCCCTTTTCAGCCCGATTATGCCGACTCTAGCTCTTGTGTGAAGTTGAGAATGGAGGCGAGAAGAGATCCCTTCGCTCTCACTGTCAGATCTCTGCGCAGCTCGATTCTCTCTTTCAGCACTGCTGCCAGTTTTCTGTCCGACACTTTCTGCAGGCACGGGCACGTCTCAGGCTTCTTGCCTTTGCAGCATGCCCCTTGGCTGGAATAAAGGAGTAGACAAGGATCAATTTAAGGTTTTCTGATGTTTTAAGGCTGTAAAAATCATTAAACGTCATTGTTATAGTGGCTCTTGGTGACAAGAATATCAGGGGGTCGTATTGGCAATATGAGCCCATGTACATGCAAATAATTAATTAATGTTCATGCACAGTATATTTTATACAGCCCTGAAAATGGCGAGTAAAATACTCGCCATGGCGAGTAGAAACGTGTAACTGGCGAGTAGACATGTTCATCTACTCGCCAAATGTGAGTAAAGTTGCTGAAACAAAATTGTTGGTTTGGCTAGAAAAGTTTACTCTCTGGCTAGTAAATCAATGTTAAGAATCACTAGTTTTGGCTAGTGCACCATTTTTTTTTACTTTCAGGCCTGTTATATATGCATATGGTGTTTTTTCGCATTGTATGCTTTCTCAGTTGTAAAACAAATATGGTTCAAAGACGCTCACTTTGATGTGTTTTCAAAGTTTTCATATGAATTTGACATTGGCAGACCCTGAACCAGCAGTGCCAGTCATGCTCACCTGTTGTTATCAGCGTTATTTTCGCCTTCGTTCTTTTTCTCCACCTCCAGACGCACGTTCACCACAAAACCATCCGGGCACTCCTCCGCCAGATTGTCTCCAAACAGGTATGACATCACTGCACAGCCACAGGAAAAACCACTTCCTTCACCGGACTACAGTAGAACCCTCTTTCAAGACCCCCCAGTTTAAGACCTTACTTTTTCAGACTTTGCATTCATAACCTCTGTAACTTTACCCCCATTTTAAGACTCCCTCCTTTTCAAGACCTGATTTTCTCAGAGTTTTGGAGGTCTTAAAATGTATTATATTTTAATGATGGGAGGGGTTGAATTTCATACTGATTAAAAGTAAAGAAAAAGCAGTGCTTATGTTTCTTTATTTTTTAACAGCTTCAACATGTACAAATGCATGAACTGTATTAGGTAAACAGTACACCCATGTATAGATCTGTAAACATAAATCTGAGGTAAGGAGCCCTATAGAGTATAGTTATTAGCAAATTGAAAAAAATTAACAAGCATTGTATTTGCATGGTTCAACGAATAACCACATTCTCTCACTTCTCCTTCACTATTACTAGATAAAAATAGTTACACTTGCACTTTCAAAGCAATCAACTCAATCAAAATTAGCAAAACAAGTCTTTTTATCACTTCTATGAAGCCTTCGTACTAAACGCTCACAGATACATTCTTGTGTCATCAAACACTTATGCAAAGTAGGGTAAATTACTTACTTCCCCCAACCGACTTGGTCAGACTCCCTGCCTGAGCTTTGGACTGAAAAATATAAAAGACTTCATTATAAAAGCAAAAGAGATGTCCTGGACGATGTATGAATGCAGACTGATGATGTTTTTACATGCAATTTTTCTCTTTCCTTTTCCATTTTTTCTTCATTCCCACCAGCATATGCACAAGAGAGAGAGAGAGAGAGAGAGAGAGAGAGAGAAAGAGAAAGAGAGAGAGAGAGAGAGAGAGAGAGAGAGGAGAGAGAGAGAGAGAGAGAGAGAGAGAGAGAGAGAGAGAGATTTCCTTAAATGCTTTACACAACTAACTGCACAGACAAACAGCCAAACAGATGCATAGACGGACACACAAAGTACAAACACACACACATTTTGACTATAGCACGTATACACACACACACACACACACGCACAGTCTCTAACTGGTACCTGTTAGGAATAATTCCTCAAGCAAGTTTTACTCACCGATGCAGCACCCCCAAGAACAGACGTCATATCAGTAACGGATCTGTTAGAATGGTGGATCCAACCTGCTTGTGAATTGGACGTTGATCTCCTTGAAACTTTGCTGGGACCTGCCTTAATGGGCTCATCTACAGATGAGCGTGATCTTTTGGGCACAACTGGTATGACGGAGCTTGCGCGCGATGAAACTCCACTCAGCGAATTCTCATTGTCAGGGTTCAATTTTGTGAGCTTGACAAAAGGTGTTCTGCCTGGGATCAGTGAATCTAATGGATTAATCCTGGCCGAAGTCATTGAACTGTCAGATTTATGATGCAGTGGTTCATCCTCAGAGTCTACTTCTATAACATCTACTGAGCTTGAGTCATTCTTTCTTGGGCCTGCAGTATTTTTCTTCGGTCGTCCTCTTCCTCGTTTAGCAGAGGGCGATGGGGACTGTGACTTTGCACCAGCAAAGTGGTTTTTTGCCACAGTGTCAAAGTCACTGTCAGATTTATGATGCAGTGGTTCATCCTCAGAGTCTACTTCTATAACATCTACTGAGCTTGAGTCATTCTTTCTTGGGCCTGCAGTATTTTTCTTCGGTCGTCCTCTTCCTCGTTTAGCAGAGGGCGATGGGGACTTTGACTTTGCACCAGCAAAGTGTTCTTTTGCCACAGTGTCAAAGTCAGAAACTTCTGTGACCAGACTCCTCATCCTTCCATCCGTGACCGAATCTCTTTCACAGGGTGGGACACGGCCTTTTCCTCTTCCTGGTTTTGTTCCTGACTTTTCATCAGGTAAACTTTCAATGCTGGCGCCTTGAGATCCACGGGATTTTCTAGCTGATGGCGACTCTTCAGTGGCAGCATCTTCATCATCCGACTTCTGAAATCTGCGTTTCCTAGAGCCGGATGTTTTGACGTCTGCCGCAAGCTGGTTTAAGACTAAGAGTCTGCTGGTTTTTCCTGCTGCTTTGGGTTTGATGGTAGGTTTGGCACGGGACGCTACTGGCATCAGTGGGGATCCCTCCAGCTCTGACTCCTCGGAAGATTCAGCCACTTCAGCCTTTTTGGTTTCAGCAAGACTCGACTTCTTTCCCTTGCCTGAACTTTCTGCGCCTTCTTTGTCAGATTTGCTGTTGTCCCTGGCTCTTGTTGTTCTCTGTGAAGAAGACCTTCCTCTGTCACTTTTTGTTGTGACGTTCGCCTTCCCTCCAGCTTGTTTAGCACAGACACCACTCCTCTTCCCGTTTACTGAATCAATGCTTTTCTTCTTCCCACCATCCTTTTTCCCATCTGTGCTGTCAGCGTTCTTCTCATCTAAAGAAGCTTTGATGGCAGCAAGAGTTTCCTCCTCGTTTGATACGTAGCCTTGTTCTGTTGCTGCAGCATCTTCAGAGTTTTGCTCTGCCGCAGGTGTTGACGTCGGGAGCTTTCCTCTGCCGGCTCCTCCCCCTCCTCTTGACCCCCTCCCTCTCCCCCTGCCTCTTCTCGTGCCCCTCGGCCTCCCTCTGCCTCTGGTGGACACAGGTTTGTCGGCAGGTGTGGACTCAGGCCCCCTGGGTGACCTTCTCTGTCCCGCACTCGGCGTTACTCGGCTTATCTGGCCTCTGCCACGTGCAGGAGTCGCATCATCTGTTGTCACCGTCTCAGCTGCAACCTTTTCTGGGCTTTCTTCACTGGTACCACCTGCTCTGTCATCTTTGTCCATCTCGATCAGTTTGAGGGCGATGTTGGTGACATCTTTGTCCCGCCCCCGTCCTCTCCCCCTCCCTCTCCCCCGGCCCCTGGCCCAGGTACGACCACCGAAGAAGTGCATCTGGCTAAGGAAAGTTGCGGAGTTGGTACCATGGCGAAATTCCTTGACCAGTTCCCCTTCCTGGAAGTCCTTGGTACTGTCTTCTACCACTTGGATGTCGTCTGGATCCTGTGATATGCTGGCACCGTTCTGAAACAGCAGTCCTGGCGTTGCAGAGTTTGCTTGCTCTGTGTCCTTGTTGGCAGCATCTCCCTCTCCATCTTTGCCCTCAAAAGGACTAGAGGATTTGATGAAGCTATCCACCATGGTGACCAACGATGTAAATCCTCCATCGTTCTCCGGGTTATCCTCAGGGTCAAACAAAGGATTGCTTGGCTTGGTCACAGTCGGTTTGACGCTGACTTCCTTTGTAGGGGTAGAGACACTGTCAGCTGGTTTCGACTTCGAGGGGTCCCCTTTCTTCTTTCTCTTGTCTGATCCTCCTGCCTCTTTTGCTTCATCGTCACTGTACATGATGAGAAACTCGTCATCGGATTTGGCTGATGGGTCCTCAGAAGGGGGCTGTCTGTATTCTGTAAAAGTGGCGTCAGCGTCGTCTGTATTTTTCTGAACAACGATGGATTCGCCAGCATCTCCCTTGAGAACAGCCACTGGCGTCTGACTCATGCCACCATTACCACTGCCCTGTACACTTGCCACCACAGACCAGTCTTTGTCACTGGCACCTGAGGCGCTACTGTTTGCACCTGACGTTTCAGGAATGCTGTTTTTCTCGATCACTTCCATGGTTATTCTAAGCTATAAAGCTGAGTTTTTTTCTGTGTCTTTCTGATGTTGTTGGACTTGGACCGTTATAGGTGTGGAAGCTGCCTCAGCATCTGAAAACAACATTATTCAAACCTAATTAATACCAACACTTGGTGTGTGTGTGTGTGTGTGTGTGTGTGTGTGTGTGTGTGCGTGCATGTGTGTGTGTGTGTGTGTGTGTGTGCGTGTGCGTGTGCGTCTGTGTGACAGTGAGCCTGTGTCTACTGTGTGTTCGTTTATATTCACGAGTGTATCATGTATGATCACGTAAAATGTTAGAATCAAAACACTGGTATGGCAGGTAATTGCAACATCTCATTTATAACATATGATTTAAACTAATTGAAATTTGAATAATAATAAAAATTGTCATAAAAATTTGTTTTTCTATTTATTTTTAGAACGTTAGCAGTCTATCTGATTTTAAATGTAAAATGTAACTTCTGTCATGTGACTGTGGGTACATGTAATGGTAAATGAATGAGTGCATGCTGTTATATTTAAATTTTATGACCATGAATGCTGCTCTGCAACTTAATTCTCTGTTATTTCATTTCATTAGTGAATTAATAACTGTACTACTCTGTCGTACCGGACCCACCCGAAAGTGATATAGTGATACACAGAAATATGGCTCAATGTATTGCAAACTGTACAAGAAATGGCTCATTACGTATGGTAAATACTTCTGTTAAAAATCATTCATCAGCTGCACAACTCTAAAATAAACAAATAATGTATACAAGTAAATTTAGTAATAAAATATATCCCTAGATGGGTGACAGCTGTTTTATAAAATGTAGTTAAACAGCTGTCACCCATCTAGGGATATAACTGCAGCCCAGCACCTGCAAGTCACTAAGTGAACCATCATGATGCAGTCCCTGTACTCTAAGCCACTTGTAGAACTTTTACACACAATCATTTCATATTTCCTGGAACTTGAATTTATAACACTTCCCAGTAAGTGTGATGCAAATTCACCGGTCACGGTTTCAGTTTCACACTTCACTGCATTATAGCTCAAAACAATGACACATACAGTCATTCCAAATTTGGAAAAGATTTGACAGGATGTACACCATATCTAATCTACCCGGTATCAGACCTGATTACCACTAAAATTTCCTGGTGTACAAATGAGGCTAAAAATGTGTACAATCAGAATTTTAAGGTGTACAATTCGTATATTCTCGCGGTACACACTGTGCTTTATTCCCCCCTCAAACCCCATTATTTAAAGACTGTAGGGGAGAGTTACTGATATCGTACCACTTAAGGACAAACAGCTCTATAACGCAACCATTTTATGCTAGGCACTTCAAATTGTCCATAAACACTCATCTCCTGTGCCTTCAACGTTCCGTATATTGTTTTCAATGAAAAAAACGCAAACTTGGTTTCAGTACGGATTTAAAAAGATCATCCAAATGGTACGAATTACAAGACCAGTTCTGTAATGCGTACCTGTCAGTCACTTATAACGTACTAGGGGTACGATATTAGTGACCTTGTGGTACAATATCAATAACTCTTGAAGCAGCGCTGAAGCCCATTCCGTTTGCAATGGCTGCCAGACATTTTTTCATGTCCTCTGATGTCCAGTTCGAGGGGGAAAGCATTTTTCTGAAACAACTTCAGGCTTCAGACTTCTTAATAAGTACTCCTAAATGGATCATTTGGCAATTAATAAGAGGTTGTGTCATCCTGCATATCGTACCAGAAGTCATTGTTATCGTACCACCGGTACTATATCAAGACTCTGGCTGGTACGATATGCGTGACTTCGGTAGGCTGGACAATAAGTAGATCTACCCTTCTACATGTAAAGCAAAGGCCAATGTTTTGATCCAAATGCAGCCTACACTCAACAAGGTATTAATGTATAGTCAAGTTAACTTGCTCAGTGGTGTAGTCTTTGCATAGTCACACAAATTTGTCACTACAAAAATAACATCAAAATGCGAAAAAAGTGAATTTTTCGTTCTTGCTGGTGGTTTTCTCGCTAGCTGCCATGTTGACACCGGAAGAATGCTTCTTTCCTACGGGGTTCTCCCCACACTTCAGCAGGGGCTTCAGGCATTCGTCATTTCGCGGGAATGGGGGTGGTACGATATGGATAACAGGTACGCAATCAGTAACTCTCCCCTAAATACATGTAAGAAAGAATTTGTGCTGAAAGTAAATTAAAACATTTTTGTTGAAAAAAAAACCCCATGCACTATTAGATATTTGAAAATGTGACACAAAACGAATGATAGAAAAACATAATTTTTATTTTTGACCTCTGAGGAAAATTTGCATCAGCTGCTGTCAGCAGTATTGAGTCAGCCCTTCATTTCTGTCACTGCACGGGTCAGTATTTTCTGGTCTCATACAGTCCTCTTTACACACTGCTTTCTAGGCTCACACAGTCCTCTTCAGACTTATATTTTTAACTCCGGAAGAACCCCATAATTAAGGTAGTCATGTTCCATCTTCACACAAAAACCCCTTCAGTGATGTACAGGAATGTTCTCGATTGATTTTTTTTAAAATAGTTTTTTAATTTTTATTTTATTTTTTGAGTCACTTGAGAAAAAGTGACTCTATGTAATCGGTCAGTGTTAGTCTGTCCGGCCGGCCGTCCGTAGACACCACCTTAACGTTGGACTTTTCTCGGAAACTATCAAAGCGATCCGGCTCATATTTTGTTTAGTCGTGACCTCCAATGACCTCTACACTTTAACGATGGTTTCGTTGACCTTTGACCTTTTTCAAGGTCACAGGTCAGCGTCAAAGGAAAAATTAGACATTTTATATCTTTGACAAAGTTCATCGGATGTGATTGAAACTTTGTAGGATTATTCTTTACATCAAAGTATTTACATCTGTAGCCTTTTACGAACGTTATCAGAAAAACAAGGGAGATAACTAGCCTTTTCTGTTCGGCAACACACAACTTAACGTTGGGCTTTTCTCGGAAACTATAAAAGTGACCGGGCTCAAATTTTATGTGAACGTGACTCCCAGTGACCTCTACACTTTGACGTCTGCTTTGGTGACCTTTGACCTTTTTCAAGGTCACAGGTATGTCTTGAAGGAAAAAAATTGAAATATCATATCTCTGAAACTATTCATCGGATTTGATTCAAACTTTATAGGATTATTCTTTACATCAAATTATTTACATCTGTATTGTGTTGTGAATAGCAATTTCTTCCTGTCCATCTGATGCCTCATATAATATTCAGAACTGCGAAAGTGACTCGATCGAGCGTTTGCTCTTCTTGTTTTATTTTTTTTTGCGTATGATTTTAATGTCTGGCGTATAATCGTACAGCGGTCTTCAATTTCGTAAGATTGTACGCAAATTTCGTACAGTAACCAGGTCTGCGGTATGTTAGTGTAGAGGCCGGTCTTCGATCTTTCACAATTTATGCCTATGTGACGTTTTCATCTTTCGCCCTGGTGATATTTCGATTCTCGGCCTCGTTGATCTAGTATAAACTCTACACTGAACAAAAAACCCACCCTTCAATAGTACTGAGGAGCGACCTTGTGTACCTTACATTCATGGGGCCAAATTTGTCCCACCATTTTTTTTTTATTTAACTTAGAAATTTGATTCATCCTAAAATGTTTCCCTTCTTACTCAAGGGACGTAACCACTCGGTACACGTTTTCAAATAAATCGATTTTGGGGGTACATTTCACCATCAATTTTCTTCACATGCACGAAACTGACATGTTTTTCGTCCATAAATAATTTCACTTCTTAATTTTACCAGGAAACAACATTTCAGTCTTGAGTATATATATATCGAGGGGGAAATATGTACACAGGCGAAAGATGAAATCGTGACACCTACCCGCATTTGTCAGGCAAATCAGCAGCGCACGACTGTCCGATATGCTGTCTGTATACATTGGGTGGACTCTTTTTGTTAGCACACCTGGCGCATGTCTCTTTTGTCTAAATGGCTGACGCATGCATGTGCCTTTGCCGGCCAGCCCTCCAGGTGACGTATTACAGTGTTCTACTTCTAGATAATCGAACATGTAGCAAAGACCTGTACGCGTACGTGTAGTTATAGCGTCATCCCTGACTCATTTTTTTCTCCAATGTCCTACTTTTTTTTTATGCATACGTTGTTTTGCTCCCACCAAGACTGCAGATCTTGGCAAAAGTGTGACGCAAAAACTAGATTTGATGACATACACGTTCCCGTACACATGCTGAAAAGTGCTGATCTAGATCTGTCTATTCAAGAAACAGCGCTCAAATAGCAAACGACAGACTTTGATTCTACCTCTCTGTATAGACTCATATGGGTCTTTATCCTACATACGTGAGAGAGACACCCGTGAGATAATAATCGTTCAAATCATATTACTTGTGTTTATCATGTAAATGAGGTCATGTCAAGCAAGTCTGGCAGGGACCTGTTTTTTCACTGCTTATGATGCCAAAGTCACCGAGACAAACGTCATTATGGAAACAAAACTTGCGCTCGCTAATTACCCTCGATAAATCTTTCACGTCACGCCACACTTTCAGAGTGACGTTTCTTTGCTTTGACGTAATAGATTGCATGAGGCTTTAGAAGAGATCGAGGTTCCAAAACAAGCGTCTTCAATTTAGCTGCCTCGTCTGCAAGACATTTTCAGTCAAATACACGTAAGTACAGTATGTAGGATAAACAGAATACTACATGGCTTGCTGTGTCATACCAGATTTACACTCGTTGCTTTTTCAAATAGTGAACAGCTCGCTTTCGCTCGCAGTTCAATATTTAAAAAAACAACTCGTGTAAATCTGGTACGACACAGCAAGCCATGTAGTATTCTCTATGTACACAAGTGGATGAAATACTACAATACTAGGTATCAGAATTATACTAAATGAGGGTTTTAGTCTTTTACTTCCTTGAACAGAACTAAAGAGGCCAGTACACACCAATTGACATACCGCGACGGTTCTCTCCATCTGAAAAGATTGGAACCTTGCAAAAGCTTCTCCGAATTTAGGACAGTTTTCTTGAACATTATCAAAACACGAAAAGTAGTAGCACAAGCATTGGGGTACGCTCGGCTTGCGAATTTTCCAGACACGGACAGGTGGCACGCAGAAAACACAGCCGCATCGGGGTTGATTCAGGTCATTTCATAAAAAGGTTTGGTGGCAGTTACCTGTACTGTTCATGAGTGATGCATCTTATCTGGGCAGTGCATGTAAACAAAATAAGAATACAATTACCGAAAATCCAATCTCATCTGCTTTGTGTTGCAATGGTAAAAGCGGCGGAAGCACTTGGCATGCAAATCAATAGAGTTGTGTCCCTTCGAAAATACGGAACTGGTGTGGTTTAGTGGTATGACACCGACTAGACATTTGTCTGAGAGAAAACAATTTAGATTCCAATTACTACTTTTCTTTTTACCAAAAACTTCCAAAAAAGGTTCCGACAGGTATACAAAATATCCGCACTGATTAGGTCCAATTCATTTCCTCCTCAAAGGCAGGGGCTGAGGAGGGGCGGGAAGAGGGGTGTCATGTGCGGCTTGGGGATACGGTGTCACGATTTCATCTTTCGCCTGTGTACATATTTCCCCCTCGACATTATACTCAAGACTGAAATGTTGTTTCCTGGTAAAATTAGGAAGTGAAATCATTTATGGACGAAAAGCATGTCAGTTTCTAGTTGCATGTGAAGAAAATTGGTGGTAAAATTTAATAGATTTCACCCCCAAAATCGAGTAATAAGAAAAACATTTTAGGATGAATCAAATCAGTTTCTAAGTTAAATAAAATAAATTGGTTGGACAAATTTGGCCCCATGAATGTAAGGTACACAAGGTCGCTCATCAGTACTGTCGAAGCCGGGTGTTTTTTTGTTCAGTGTAGAGTTTATACTAGATCAACGAGACCGAGAAGCGAAATATCAACGTGACACGGCGAAAGATGAAAACGTCACACCGGCAAGCAATTAAACTTCACTTTATTTCGATTAAAGTTTACTGTAATTATCTAAAGTTAACACTAATTATTTAGGTGCATGTAAAAGCAAATCATCCAAATTCAATCAATAAGAACATGCACATAATTATTCATTGAAAAATGACTCTTAATTCAGTGTTGAGACGGAAACTGCTCAACTGATCAGAACGTGACTTTAGGGGCCTTGCTTGGGCCAATCAAAAGCTGCCTCTCATTGCCTCTGGCAGGGCAGGGGGGTTGGGGGGGAATGGGGCAAGCAGAAGATATCAGAGTGTTCAGAACGATGCACCGGAGAAGGTGTCACGTTGCATGTGGGTGAGGCTGTGCATGCTGGCCAAAATAAACACGCAAAATGATTCCGAGTTACTTCTTGTCCGTTATTAGACTCATTATCAATGCGTGTATTCCTGTCAAACTCAGTGGCGGGTCTTGTTCGGCGTATTAGAACCATAGTCTCTTAAAGAAATTAACTCAATTAGTACAATTTGTGGGGTGAGGGTGGGGGGGGGGTGGAGGGGGGGGGGTTGACTGAGTCACATATTCTTCTTGTTTTTGCATGACTTTCGACCACTTTATTCGTTTTCAAAAGAACACTTATATTCCAGTTGTTTAAAGCTTTGTTCAAACGAGACAACTGAGACAACTCAACTGCGGTTACAGTCCGAACCACCCCCCGTGTATACTACATTGGGTGTGCACGTTAAAGATCCCACGATTGACGAAAGGGTCTTTCCTGGCAAAATTACTTAGGCACAGTTAATAATTGTCTACCATACCCGTGTGACTTGGAATAAGGCCGTGAAAGGTAAATATGCGCCGACATGGCTGCAATCTACTGGCCGTATAAAATTTCATCTCACACGGCATCACTGCAGAGCGCCTAGAACTGTACCCACGGAATATGCGCGATATAAGCCTCATTGATTGATTGAAGCCTCATTGATTGATTGATTGATAAAAACTGTTGGTAGATTGGAATGACTTAAAGGCACAGTAAGCCTTCCGTAAACCATCACAGATACGGTCAGGCTCAGTTTTACACACAGTACAAACACCCTTTCATTTAAACACTCGCCGATTAAGAACATCCCAAGTGCCCTCCCGGCCGTAAAGAGCGAACAATTTTCAAAGAATTTATTTTTGCGTGGTTTATCTTACCCCTGAGCCATCGTGAACCCGTTTGATCCAGTTTCCCTTTTTCACAATGTAGTCGTCAGTTGGTCATTTGAATGCGACTCGATGTCAGCTTATCTACAATAGCACGGTTTTATGCACGAAACGAACGGCTGTGGTTTATGAGAGGGCAAATGGGCCCAAACGGAGCGCTCATTATAGTGGTTCACAAGAACTCTAGCGATGGCTTTTGACTGTTGAGAGGAACGGCGATATGCACTGATAAACCGTCGTCTGCTACGATCCTTGCGTGACCGTGCTTCCGGGCTTTTCTTTTTTCAAACTTTCACAACTTCGATGTACTGATCTTGTCTTGATGAAAAAATAATTCTTTTATGATTAAAGAATGTTTGTGTAACAAGCTGTCAATTTATTATTTAGATTTTAAAAGTTAGGTCTAGCGCAAAAACGCACCACGGTCCAAAAACATTCTGATAATCATCGCCAGTTTACATCGATAGAATGAGACCAGAAGGGAAGTAACTCATTTTTGACCTGAGTTCAGGATGGGTCCAACAAGTGTTTGAGACAATCTGCAAAATTAATTCTTTAAAAATTGCTCGCTCTTTACGTAGGGCACCTAGGATGTTCCCGTTTGGTGAGCGTTCAAAAGGAAGGGTGTTTGTACTGTGTGTAAAAGCCTGACAGTATCTGTGATGGTTTACGGGAGGCTTACTGTCCGGGAATATTCATAACAGCCGTCCAGCACCAAAACGAGGCGCCATTGTTGTTGAAGACCAAGTCCACGAAAATAAATTCTTTGAAAATTTCTCACGCTCGACAGAAAGCAGCCAGGATGTTCCCGTTCGGTGAGCGTTCAAATGGAAGTATGCTTGTACTGTATGTAGACGCTCGGGGAGCTCTGTGATGGTTTACGGGAGGCTTACTGTGCCTTTAAAGTGTTGTTCGTGTTGCCGCACAGTACACAGTCGATTCTTTCTTTATTTGGTGTTTAACGTCGTTTTCAACCATTCAAGGTTATATCGCGACGGGGAAAGGGGGGAGATGGGATAGGGGAAAGGGGGGAGATGGGATAGAGCCACTTGTTAATTGTTTCTTGTTCACAAAAGCACTAATCAAAAAATTGCTCCAGGGGCTTGCAACGTAGTACACTATATGACCTTACTGGGAGAATGCAAGTTTCCAGTACAAAGGACTTAACATTTCTTACATACTGCTTGACTAAAATCTTTACAAACATTGACTATATTCTAGAATAGGCACACACAAAAACACATTTGCTTGTAATTTGTTTGCTTGCATGTTTGCTTCGTTTGTTGTTGTTGTTCAGTAGGACACATACATAATCTGTAGCTGAGTGGCCCCAGCAACAGAACAGAAACATTAATTTCAGACGCCTGTCTTGTCCAAGCGCGACGGTTTCAAAGAGCGTCTTTGTCACGCGGGTGACAAGCGTGACAGGCGTGACACAACGTCGTGGTGAGATTGATATAGTGCTGTCACGCTCACAAGGCAGAGGCCGCCCGGGACAGAACTACTGACCTCCCTCCGTGCTCTGTTTCCCTCTGATCACAATCATAACCACAGAGATAAAGTCTTTGTCTCTAGCTGTGATCACAGCTCGTGTTTTGCGGCTACATAACCTGTCCATGAAATGTTCTCTCTGTCTTTACATGTTTTTTTGGGTTTTTTCAACAGTCAACAATTATTTTCTAGTATTCCTGTATTCTCTGTCTGAAGCTGTAAAAGGGGTTGGGGTTATATATAGTTTCATGATCTCTAAAGCCATTTATTCGAAGTTTGCTGCACTTTTACTTCTTTTCAACCAGAGTCACTCTTGTGAAACGGGATTCAGGCAATTTCAAAAGGAAGGCTACTTCCGGCAAAAGTTGAAAATCCGCCGAATATATTTTAAGACGCAATACAAAATGCAACTGAAGGCAAACAGTTGAATAGATGCTATATAGTTATGTCCAAAGCATTTCATGTAAAACATTGCAAGTGCGTCTAAATAAATACGGTTCAGCGAATGTCCCTAGACTGCTTGAGGTCAGATTCGTCAGAATACGTTTCCTAAAGCCGATTACCCCTGTGGGAGACAAACTGTAACTAATGATCAGGGGCATGTATAGTTCGAATACCATGAAGTTTAGTATTACACAAAAGAAAATGACCCGGGCATTTGCCAAAAGAAAACATTGGTGATACACACGGATATTTCGTAAATATGGTTTGTACACTCATAAACCCTTAAGACAAAAACAGTTAAGACCCCAAAAGTATTCCCATTTGCAATGCTCGCACGCATGCGCGCGCGAAAGGTAAAACAAAGCGTTCGTTGTCTTCCTGTTCCAGGTATTAGACAAACACATTGCACGGCTGTCTGTCAGCCGAGGAGTAAAGATGTGGGATCACTGAGACTGTTGTCGCCAGAGGGAGAAGTTCACAGGGTGTCTTGGTTAATTCCCTGCTTCCTTTGAAGTCATGGTGAGTAACGGGGTTGTCTTTTCCTTCCTTTGTTGGTGTTTTTGATCGTCATTTTTGTTGATTTTAGACTGACATATATACAAGGAACTTAAAAATGTTTTTGAATGGAATTAAATAGAAATGAGAAGTAGCGCAAAATTAAAAGTACATGTTAAAGAGATTGTCCTAAGGGGGCAGTACTACCTAGCGGACGATACAATTTTTTGTCTTTTTAGTACACACCTTAAATACTATTATATTTGTTCAAATGTTTGGCTGTATATAGATGAACTAGATGATTACCCGCTTCGCCGGGTACCGGCTTCGCCGGGAAGAAGTAGAGCCGAATACCCGGCTGCGCCTGGGACCCGGCTTTGCTGGGTGTACGCCGGCTTCGCCGGCGCACGAAGGAAGGGAGATAAACGCGCAAAACACTGGAGACCTTCTAAAAATAGTAACGTGCAGTGACATTCTAAAAAACCTAGTAACGGGAATATGGATTCACGCCACACGAAGGAAGGGAGATAAACGCTGAAAACACTGGAGAAGTTAAGGAAGAGTTACTGGAAATGGATCCAAAGAAAAACCAAAATCGGTTCAGCGCTGCGCGCTGAGAGCACGTGTTGAAATATCTCATCGACCAGGTTGTGTCCGGGATGTACCTGAATATGGTGACCAAATTTGAAACAGATCCATCGAGAACCTTGGGCGTGCATTGCGAAAACACAGACAGACAGACACACACACACACACACACACACACACACACAGACACACACACACACACACACACACACACACAAGTCGTGTATATATATATATAGATGGCATAGTGTTCTCATAAAAAAAAATTGAATATGTTAATTATAATGAGCTCAGGAATTTTTGTGTGAAGCTGTATATGACTGTGACGGAAAATCCGTTTAGTCTGCTTTCAAAAAGATAGCAGAAAAAGTATGTGATAAAGGTGTTAAACACTTGTCACAAGCAGATTTAACTTGTTGCTCTGAAAACTGAACCGATAATCTGTTTGCTAATGCTATATATGACCTTGACACATTGATGGCACTTTCGACAAAATTTGATAAAAAAAAAAGAGTTTAAAAAAACGTATCTTCCATACCATTTGTACTAGCCACAAAAACGTCGGTTCGGCTTCCTGCAAATGCTTTAGATAAAATTTTGGAAAACTAGAACTTTCTATCTTAAATAATGTTTGAGATATCTTAAAAAACAAAACAAAACAAAAAACAATTTCGTTAACTTTTTTACCACAAAATTATGAATATTTGCACACCAACTGCGAAGACACATTCTCATTCAGCTCTTTCATAGCGAGGGTTATATTGACTTCTGCTAAAATTTCAGCCATTTTGTATCTAAAAAGTGGCATCGCAAAACGAAACACAAAAAAGTGATTTTTCATGAAATCTCAGGTAGTACTGCCCCCATAAATCGCTCCAAGAGGTACGTGACAAAGTTTGGTTTGGGTTTGGAATGATGTCACTACACACCAGGAATACGTTAAAATCAGTGTTATAACATTCAGTTATTCAAAGAGTTAAACTGAACAAATCGAGGGAATATGTCCATTGGACTTCTTGATGTTAAATTCGTTTGATGTTAAATGGCATTTTGAAATACTCTATCTTCAAAGCTTTTTTTCCCCCGTGTAAATTTTGTCAGAACATGACTAACCTCACCCTTTAACCGTAACACAACGCATCACACGTGAAGGTAACACTAAAATATTGTCACATTTCACCGAAGTTTCTCTCTTTCTCAAAGTTTGGAAGCATTTGCAAACCCAAGCTTTGGGGAAGGGCCCCTAATATGGACCACCTTTTGTTTATTGCTGATAACTAGCTTATTTTCTTGCGAAGAAGTTTCATTTTGTGGTTGGTAGTCCTTCTCTCTTAGTTTAATCGTTAGGCCTAATTAGAGTGAACTAGCTTTGATAGACATTCAGCAAAAATTAACACAGAAAAAAATCACAAATGGTCCATATTAGGAGACTGGGCGCCCAATATGGACCAGTGAAGGGGCCTTCACGAATCACTGTAAAAAGCCCCCTATACTTCAAAATAACATGATACAACTTAGTGGGCAAGTCAGACATATTCAAATATGCGTTCCACAAAAAAAGACTATTTGTTATATTATTTTGAAATCTCGAGGCCTAGTTATAGGTTATTTTCAGCAAGCTTCTTAATGAATTAATTAAAATTGCCTTTAGCTTTTATTTTCTTCGATTTGTTGAAGGTGGTCCATATTAGGGAACTCACACATACTTTGAGGTTTTGCTATTATTTTTTATTTGCAGTAGAAACCCGGGGTACACACTGCTAAAATGTAACAAATACGGTCTTAGCTGTCATATATAGCCATTTTTTTTGTGATAACAGCTTTGGCTGTGGACAGAAACGAGTCTGTTTTAGGCGGCAAATTTAGAGTGAACGCTGCCAAAAGTAAAAACAAGTCGCGTAAGGCGAAAATACAACATTTAGTCAAGTAGCTGTCGAACTCACAGAATGAAACTGAACGCAATGCCATTTTTCAGCAAGACCGTATACTCGTAGCATCGTCAGTCCACCGCTCATGGCAAAGGCAGTGAAATTGACAAGAAGAGCGGGGTAGTAGTTGCGCTAAGAAGGATAGCACGCTTTTCTGTACCTCTCTTTGTTTTAACTTTCTGAGCGTGTTTTTAATCCAAACATATCATATCTATATGTTTTTTGAATCAGGAACCGACAAGGAATAAGATGAAAGTGTTTTTAAATTGATTTCGACAATTTAATTTTGATAATAATTTTTATATATTTAATTTTCAGAGCTTGTTTTTAATCCAAATATAACATATTTATATGTGTTTGGAATCAGAAACTGATGGAGAATACGATGAACGTAAATTTGGATCGTTTTATAAATTTTTATTTTTTTTTACAATTTTCCGATTTTTAATGACCAAAGTCATTAATTAATTTTTAAGCCACCAAGCTGAAATGCAATACCGAAGTCCGGGCTTCGTCGAAGATTACTTGACCAAAATTTCAACCAATTTGGTTGAAAAATGAGAGCGTGACAGTGCCGCCTCAACTTTCACGAAAAGCCGGATATGACGTCATCAAAGACATTTATCAAAAAAATGAAAAAAACGTTCGGGGATATCAATCCCAGGAACTCTCATGTAAAATTTCATAAAGATCGGTCCAGTAGTTTGGTCTGAATCGCTCTACACACACACACAGACAGACAGACAGACAGACAGACAGACACACACACACACACATACACCACGACCCTCGTCTCGATTCCCCCCTCTACGTTAAAATATTTAGTCAAAACTTGACTAAATATAAAAAGCGAAAAAGCCTAACGGTTTTGAGGTTTGTGTTTCTGCAACTGTTTTGACGTGCAACTTATCCAGATAGGGTGAATAAAGCGAATGAAATTGTTTTGAGCGCTCTAGCGCCGTTAGTTTGTCAGAAGAGGAGGTGGTCCATTTTAGGAGCCGGTCCATATTAGGAGCCTTTCCCCTACATTGAGTACAATTGAAATTGTATAAATCACCACTGGATCATGCCTATCTTAAATAATTATCAATCAATAAAATCTATCCAAAAAACAACACTTTGGTTCGGGTGGTGGGACAGTAAATTGTATACCAAGTTTTTATGCCATTATGTCACATGATATCAAACCCTAACCTGAAACAGAGGAAACGAGATATTCTTATGGTTTATGTCAAAATTGCAAAAACATGTCTTTGTTTAGTGCATACCCAGAAAAGTTCTGTACTGTTCTTTTACTGCCGACAAGGAGCTATATATAAGAAAGAATTCTCACTACGAAATACTTTTTGGACAAGCTGTATTGTGTTTGCTGTTATACTCACACAGCTAGTTTGTTTGTTTTTGTTCTGTTGTTTGTTTTGTTTGTTTCTTTGTTTTTGTTCTTCAGTTTTCCATTTATTTTTTGTTTACGTATACGCTCCTTAATCAGAGGGTGGGTAGGCTATAACTATAGTGAGGAAGATCCAGGAGGACAACATCGTGCCATTCAACCTTGTCCACATCCGTGGTGAAAATAGCATCAGGGAAGCAATCCAGCAAGGTTGGCGCTCGTGTGTCAAGGTTTGTGCCCGTCGCGCTCGACTTGTTTGAACCCCGGCTTTTCCCCCAGGCGGAAGCGCCGAGGGAAACTTGTCATATGTAGATGTCGCTTCTGACAGTGGCCTGAAATATCACACAACGATGCCTTTTAACTACTGAGACCACAAGACGACCGTGCACTTCATGTATGCATACTGTGTCTTTTGCGATCAGTGACACGAGTCAGTTGCACTGACGTCATTTGTGTGTACAGAACACGTGACGTTTTGTGAATAAATAAGTGATGACGTTGTCCCTTTTCATTTTAGAGCAAGAACACAGGTGTGTTCTGGGAATAATTTGGTATGCACGGAACATGGGAAAAGTGAATTGATGAATTTGGGATGGCATAACTCATATGGGTTCCTTTTTGTTTGAGCTTGGAGAAAGTCTGTTCTGTTGGTACATAAGTCATGTCATAATTAAGTTCCTATCAAAACCGGAACAAAACTGTTCTGTGAAAAGCAATGACAGAATTTCCCATTTGTTTGTGTCAGAGGACACAAGTCGACGCCCCCCCCCCCCCCCTCCCTCAAGACGATGGAAACCCGCTTCGCTCACCTGGACAGAAGATACGCAGTATGCAGGTAGACCGCTGACAGACAGACGTACAATCAATCAGACAAACCGTCCGAGATTGGTGGATGTCAAGCATCTTCAATACTCCAGAGATGGTTATTTTGCTTTGTTTTGATCCGAAGATTGCACGAGATTGAACGATTTTCAATCTTTTTTCTTTCTCTCTCCAAGGGGGGGGGGGGGGTTGTTATGGGCGAGAAGGCATTTTTACAATTTCATGAACAACATACCCATGACTCGGAGTAAGACAGCCTGAACACAGATCTGCTTATTCAGCATTTTCAGTCCGCTGGAGTTACTGGGCCGTCAGTGAACTCTGTAATACTACTCCAGGCCATCCTGACTCCAGGCGACTTGTACATTAAAAATGTCCTCCTGTCCTTGTTCCAGCATGCAGGGTAAACAAGGACACACGGTCTCTGTCCTTTTGTCCTTACGTGTCCGTGTACAGCCACTGGACTTGTGCAACACGTGATCCTTTGATATAACCAGACAGTCCGGACACTTTAAACGGTGCCCGTTTGATATATGGCGGCTACTTTTGTCTACTGCGTCGGTTTTTTTTGGTATAGTCTGTGGTTGTCCTTTTCCTTGTTTGGGGGGTTAGATCTTAAATCCAGTTCCAGGTAGACTATTTGTGGTGTTTGTAAATCGGTTTGTGACAGAGATGAGTAATTAGTATTCAGTTGGGGACATGCTCGCGTTAAGTTGGAGTGGGGTGGGGATGGGGGTAGGCGAGGGGGTGATGGCTTGAAGCACAGGGGGGTGGGTGGGGGTGGGTGGGATACTTCTAAAGGTATTTCCATTTTCTGATCCTCATTGAGTTTTTTATTTTTTCTGGGTTTTGTTTACACCTTCATCTTTCTGCACTTTTTTTGTTTCTTACATGTATGTTCTGTCTCTAGATTTGTCTAGGTTTCTTTATTTAACGTGTCATGTTTACTGCATAGAGTTTACTTTCGATTTGTTTGTATATATATCAAAGTGTCCAGTTTGATACAGTGTTACCTGTGATGAAAGGACACCCTTGGGACCACCCCAAAGTGGTCCCAAATTGCAGGTGGCCTGTCATGACAGGTGTAGATTGGTAAAGTCAATAGACAAATCGACAACAGGTATTCCAAATCACACGATATGATCCAAGAATGTCTGGCATTTTCGTCAATGTGTCTTGAATCCCGTGACGCAGAAGTGAAGACGCGCTCGTGACTAAAAATGATGTCATGTCTGGATATAGCCACGGTATTATGGACCATCTTGACACACTTCTCTTCATCACATAGTACAAGCACAATGGATTTCCCAAATAGTCTATTTTTGGAAATACACCCATTGGGGTTTTAATGTGCTGCGGAAGAGTTGCATCCCCCATGGGCGGAGCAGTTAAGCCAGAAGGGGGGGGGGGGGGATACAAACTGGGGTCCAGGGGTCAGTGGGGTACAGGGACAACGCCCCGTTGGGGGGTCTGGGGGGCGAAGCACCCCTGAAGCTGAAGAATTTTAGCTATTTTATCAACAATTTGTGGCTTATCCTTGATTTTTAACAATTAAACAATTACCTCTTCCCCCGGCTTTACAGACAGAAAAAAAAACTAAATTCACAGACAGAAAATATTTTTTTGTTTTGTTTTGTTTTGTTTTTGGACAGCCAGGGGGGGGAGGGAGGTCCGTAACCCCAGTAACACCCCCCCCCTTAATCCGCCCCTGTCCCCTACGGTCAGTGAGGCAAGCTCAGTGGACCTGACCAGTGAATGCACGCTGAAAGTCACAGTGAATAATGTGCTTCCGATGTACAGTAGAACCCTCGTTTCAAGACCCCCAAAAGTCTGAGAAAATCAGGTCTTAAAAAGGAGGGAGTCTTAAAATGGGGGTAAATGTACAGAGGCTATGAACAGAAAATCTGAGAAAACCGGGTCTTAAAAAGGAGGGAGTCTTAAAAGGGGGGTTCCACTGTATATGTTTTGGAAAAGACAAGGCATCATATCGAGCGGGCACTGCTAGAGTGAGGCTCATTCGTCAACATGACACCATAGTTGGTTGCCATCAGTGATCCAGGTACAACAGAGCTATATATATATATAGCTCAGCTTGCCTCGCCTTCAAGAAATGCAACCCTTCTACAGCCAATAGAAGCCGACAGAGTTATCTCAGGATGTCTTCTATGTTGCGCGCAAACGTGGGTGTGATGTAAGACACTTGTAAAAGGTCTTGAAGAATACATATGCAGAAAAAGTAGTGTCACAGGAAACCCAGTCATGAATATTCAGCAGAGACGAATTCATTTCTACCATAGATAAGATTTGCGTACAACGAATGTAAAAACGTGAACAGAAAGTTACTGTATTGATGCATTTTCTTTTATAGTTTTAAGGTGCATTAAAACAGCAGAAAAGAATTCAATGAGCGATTTCATGAAATCGGCTAATGTTCATGTCTCCAATACAAAGTAAACATACGACCGTGCCAAAGCTAATGACAAATAAAACCTGAGAATATCAAATAAAACAATTTGAACTAAAAGGGCAGACAAAAAACAAACTTTTCATATCATTTGAGTAAATTAGAGCACAAAAATGTGACGGGATGGCTGTCGTATTTGAACAGGACACAAGCATAACTGCAAAAAAAAACCCACCCAATTAATTATTGAAATTTGTGGACGCCGGTGCATCAACAGTTTGGACTCTTATACTAACAATCTCTTTTAAATTTAAAAACGTCGACGCAAGAATGTTGTCGCATCAGCACTCTACATTATTATGATGAGTCATAAAAGCACAAGCATCTGAAGAATTAAGGGCGATTTCAAGTACTAATTCATCATCGGAATAAATAAGAGAGACATCGTGAAGCTATGTGTGTGAGTTATTGGGTCACCTGTGACAATATAACTCCGCCGACCTGAAAGATGTGAACATGCATCCTGACCTCAGGTCAAAATGAGTTCGGAACATGGTCATCTTAAATCCGCGAACAGAACCGGACAGTGACGCAGTAACGGCCCCACAAGGCATCCCAGACAACAGATGACCGTAGCATACCAAAGACAGGTGTTAATACACTAACAATGCCGTTAATTCTGACCTGTCGTTTGGAACAAGAAATAATGCTGCTGTAAATTTTCAGACTTGACGGAAATAGCCAAAGCAGATTTGGGGAAGCCGTTGTTAGGATAATTTTGAATCGGTAGAAGTATTGTCCTCGGAATGTTAAAGAAAGGAAGACACGAGCACTATTTTAATTAAAACAAAATCCACAAAGAAGAACACATTGACTGCTAACCTTTCAAAATCAAGAATCGGAAAACAAAAAAAGATTGCTTGATGGAACATTTAGCTCAAAAACGGAACATACACAATCACGTGGAACTAATGGTCTTTGCAGTGGACGGACATTAGGTCGACGTACATACTAGGGAATGTTTTGTTTTGTTCAGAATTAAACGTTCCATTAAAAAAGGAACAAGAGACTGCAGGTGAGAAGAACAAGAACAAGACAACAATGAAACTGTACTCACCAAAACACGAACAATGAAACTGTACTCACCAAAACACGAACAATGAAACTGTACTCACCAAAACACGAACAATGAAACTGTACTCACCAAAACACGAACAATGAAACTGTACTCACCAAAACACGAACAAGGAAACTGTACTCACCAAAACACGAACAATGAAACTGTACTCACCAAAACACGAACAATGAAACTGTACTCACCAAAACACGAACAATGAAACTGTACTCACCAAAACACGAACAATGAAACTGTACTCACCAAAACACGAACAATGAAACTGTACTCACCAAAACACGAACAATGAAACTGTACTCACCAAAACACGAACAATCAAACTGTACTCACCAAAACACGAACAAGGAAACTGTACTCACCAAAACACGAACAATGAAACTGTACTCACCAAAACACGAACAATCAAACTGTACTCACCAAAACACGAACAAGGAAACTGTACTCACCAAAACACGAACAATGAAACTGTACTCACCAAAACACGAACAATGAAACTGTACTCACCAAAACACGAACAATGAAACTGTACTCACCAAAACACGAACAATGAAACTGTACTCACCAAAACACGAACAATGAAACTGTACTCACCAAAACACGAACAATGAAACTGTACTCACCAAAACACGAACAATGAAACTGTACTCACCAAAACACGAACAATCAAAACACGAATAGACTGTTCCTAGACTTTGTTCTATTTTAGTATAACGTGTTTTGTTGTCTGTCTTCGTCTTGACTGATTTCTACTTTCTCTTTCTGTCGTCTCTCCTTCTTTTTCAAGTATTGTAGCTGAAGAAGACATATAGATCGAAACCGGTCTATTGTGTTTTTATTGTTTGAATTTTGGTGACTACATTTTCATTGTTATCTTGTTCCATTAAAAGCTCTTTTTTTCCTTCTTCTTCTTCTTTGTTTGTTTATTCCTTGGCCATTCCTATTGTGGTCAATTCCTAAACATTGATGCTGAAAAACTATTTTGTTGTCGTTATCGATTGATTAAAAAGATCCAAAAAAAGGAACTTGGGGAAAAAGAAAAACGAGTGCAGGCGAGGGACAGTTTTGCACTCACCCTGTTTAAAGTAATTTACTTATACCATCGCATTTTGTCTGTAGCAAACACAGCTGCTATGACTCGGCATGATATCTTTGATCATGCCAAACCTCTCAGTTACAATTATACAAGCATTTTGTCTGTAGCAAACACAGCTGCTATGACTCGGCATGATATCTTTGATCATGCCAAACCTCTCAGTTACAATTATACAAGCCTTTTGTCTGTAGCAAACACAGCTGTTATGACTCAGCATGATATCTGTGATCATGCCAAACCTCTCAGTTACAATTACAAGCATTTTGACAGTCTGTGAATGTAAACTTTGATGAGTTAAGTATTCAAGAAGTTGAAGTATTTACACGCATTTTGTTTTTAAATGAACACTGCTTTCATGATTCAGCAAATTTGATTTGATCATTTTTTCATTCAAAAATCACGTGTCAGCTTTTTTTGTCACTCTTGATTTTAAACTTCATTTGCATTCAAACATTTTTGATGAATAAAAAAAAAGGTTCCCCCAGAGCGAAACCTTCACGTGCTTGTTTAACCGTCAAGCTTGTGACGGGCGGATATAAGTAGTGGCGTCATAAACTTCATTCCATCCTTTCATCAGCTTCATTTCACTCAAGTTCTGACGCTCGCTTCTTGTCGTCTACGAAGGAGCTATGATGATCACAATACAATGATGAATGGGAGACGTATACATCATTCATTATCACGAGCACTCCTTGCTTCTTGTCCTTGGACGAAGTTGGCCTTAGCTGTGTGACCTCAATAAATACGTCCTGTGGCCAAAGTCGATGTTTGCTGCTGAAAGATAGAACAGACACTCGTTTGGGGGCCATCCATTTGCAACGCGTTGGTTAAAGGCACAGTAAGCCTCCCGTAAACCATCACAGATACTGTCTGGCTTTTACACACAGTACAAACACCCCTTCCACTTGAACGCTTACCGAACGGGAACATCCTGGCTGCTTTCCGTCGAGAGTGAGACATTTTCAAAGAATTTATTTTCGTGGACCGTCTGTACTACAATCAGGCGCCTCGTTTTGGCGCTGGAACTAACTTTTAAAATCTAAATAATAAATTGACAGATTGTAACACAAACATTCTTAAATCATAAAAGATTTCTTTTTTCACCAAGACAAGATCAGTACAATTCGAAGTTTTGAAAGTTTAAAAAAAAGATAGCCCGGAAGCAGGGTCACGAAAGGTCGTGTCTCAAAGCAGACGATGTTTCTGCATAGCGCTCGCTTTCTTTGAAGCCAGCCGCCGCCGACAAGTTCGTGTGACTCGCAGCCGTTTGTTGCGTTTTAGAATCAGAGGTACACAATAACGTGCTATTGCAGATACAGCCAGTCGCATTGAAATCACAAACTGACGACTAAATTGTGAAAAAAAGGAAAGTGGATCACACGGGTTCACGATGGCTCAGGGGTTTGATAAACCACAAAATCTGGTGTGTGGTTTACGCGAGCTAAATAGAAATTCAAACGAACTGTTTCATTTAATGCTATTAAATGCTATTGCAAGTGTGTTCCAGAAGGTTAGAACTGCTGTATTCATTAGAAGATTTAAATCGTTTTGTAAATCATTTGAGACATACTGGGGCTTTCATGTTAAAAACTAGGAACCTAATTTTTGGCACACACCGTGTGCAACCCAATTCCAAGGTACTCGACACATATCAGATCTATTGAACCCAGATTACCAGAGATACAAGTCTAATCCGAAGACAAACAGACAAACAAACAAACAATCAACAAAAACAAAAAAAAGACGGACAGACCGATTCCTAAGCACAGCCTGTATATACGGGTGTGTAATAAACTCCGAAATTATCATCAGTCCTTGTCTCAGTCCCCTTTTCTCGGATAGCCGGAGCGACTTTCCGGGCTCATCAGCACTGCTGATTTTGTTGGGGTCACTTCCCGGACGGCAATACGCCGGTTTTTGTTCCTTTCACCTTGCTTTGCCGAATTTACGACCTGGCAGAAAAGAGCTGCGTACGAACCTTGCGTAGTTGGGTGGTTTGTCACGTCGCATAATTTGCCCAATAGTGTAAGATGAATACGAAACCTCGCGTACTAAAGATCGGAATAGGCCTACCAAAGCAGGCGTAATTCACTTCAGCACTGTGATATAAGTTAGTTTTACTTTCGATTGAGGTGAGGCGTTTCGAGAAAAATATGAGGGTGTTGCTGTCTTGAGATATAATATAATGTGCTGTTTATTGTCTCTCACTGTCTGTCTCTATGTCTGTCTGTCTGTCTGTCTCTGTCTGTCTGTCTGCCAGTGTGGTCTGTCTCGCTGTCTGTCTGTCTGTCTGTCGGTCTGTTTGTCTTTCTGTGTGTCTGCCTGTCTGTCTGTCTGTCTGTCTGTCTGTCTGTCTGTCTGTTTGTCGGTCTGTCGGTCTGTCTAACTCGCTCTCTCTCTCTCTTTCTCTCTCTCTCTCACTCTCTCTCTCTCACTCTCTCTCTCTTTCTCAACCCCGCACCCCCGCCCCACCTCCCTCTCTCTCTCTCTCTCTCTCTCTCTCTCTCTCTCTCCCCCTCTCTCTCTCTCTCCCCCCTCTCTCTCTCTCTCCCCCCCCCTCTCTCTCTCTCTCTCTTTCTCAACCCCGCACCCCCGCCCCACCTCCCTCTCTCTCTCTCTCTCTCTCTCTCCCCCCTCCCCCCTCTCTCTCTCTCTCTCTCCCCTCCCCCCCCCTCTCTCTCTCTTTCTCAACCCCGCACCCCCGCCCCACCTCCCCCTCTCTCTCTCTCTCCCCTCCCCCCCCTCTCTCTCTCTCTCTCTCTCTCTCTCTCTCTTTCTCAACCCCGCACCCCCGCCCCACCTCCCTCTCTCTCTCTCACACTATCTCACCTCTTCCCTCTCCTTAAGTTAAATTAAGAAACGGGTGTTTCGTCATGGGAGTAGAGTTTCCGACAGAGTAATAATAGTTTTGGTTAATCTGACATTTACCTGTCACATAAGTGGTCATAACTGTCCTTGCGTTGTGTCCCTTGTTTATTGTTTAATCGTACGTTCATAACACTTTCTTTTCTGTAGTTTTTCCTGACAAAAAACAACACTTTAATGCTCTTACGTTTGTCAGGTTCATTTGGCTTTTATGATGACGTAAGGTTAAGCCCTGTAACGTGACAGAACTTTTTAATGGAACTTTATTTTTTGGTTTCGGGTTCGTTTGTGTGTGTGTGTGTGTGTGTGTGTGTGTGTGTGTATGTGTATGTGTGTGTGTGTGTGTGTGGGTATGTGTATGTGTGTGTGTGTGTGTGTGTGTGTGTGTGTGTGTCCGCGTGCGTTCGTGCGTGCATGTGGGGTTACTGGTGTGAATTATGAGTCTGCATTCGAACCGTATGTGTTTGTTACTTATTTGTTTTATTCCTCTCAAAAAAAGAAAGAAACAAGTCGCGTAAGGCGAAAATACAACATTTAGTCAAGCTGTCGAACTCACAGAATGAAACTGAACGCAATGCAATTTCTCAGCAAGACCGTATACTTGTAGCATCGTCAGTCCACTGCTCGTGGCAAAGGCAGTGCAATTGACAAGAAGAGCGGGGTAGTAGTTGCGCTGAGAACGATAGCACGCTTTTCTGTACCTCTCTTTGTTTTAACTTTCTGAGCGTGTTTTTAATCCAAACATATATCTATATGTTTTTGGAATCAGGAACCAACAAGGAATAAGATGAAAGTGTTTTTAAATTGATTTCGAAAATTTAATTTTGATCATAATTTTTAATTTTTTTAATTCGTCGAAGATTGCTTGGCCAAAATTTCAATCAATTTGATTGAAAAATGAGGGTGTGAAAATGCCGCCTTAACTTTTACAAAAAGCCAGATATGACGTCATCGAAAGTATTTATCGAAAAAAAGAAAAAATGTCCGGGGATATCATTCCCAGGAACTCTCAGGTAAAATTTCATAAAGATCGGTCCAGTAGTTTGGTCTGAATCGCTCTACACACACACACACACACACACACACATACACCACGACCCTCGTCTCGATTCCCCCTATGTGTTAAAACATTTAGTCAAAACTTGACTAAATGTAACAAGTCGCGTAAGGCGAAATTACTACATTTAGTCAAGCTGTGGAACTCACAGAATGAAATTGAACGTAGTCCGCCGCTAGTGCAAAAGGCAGTGAAAGTGACGAGCCTGTTTGGCGCGGTAGCGGTTGCGCTGTGCTTCATAGCACGCTTTACTGTACCTCTCTTCGTTTTAACTTTCTGAGCGTGTTTTTAATCCAAACATAACATATCTATATGTTTTTGGAATCAGGAACCGACAAGGAATAAGATGAAAGTGTTTTTAAATTGATTTCGAAAATTTAATTTTGATCATAATTTTTAATTTTTTTTAATTTTCAGAGCTTGTTTTTAATCCAAATATAACATATTTATATGTTTTTGGAATCAGAAAATGATGAAGAATAAGATGAACGTAAATTTGGATCGTTTTATAAATTTTTTTTTAATTTTTTTTTACAATTTTCAGATTTGTAATGACCAAAGTCATTTAATTAATTTTTAAGCCACCAAGTTGAAATGCAATACCGAAGTCCGGCCTTCGTCGAAAATTGCTTGGCCAAAATGTCAATCAATTTGATTGAAAAATGAGGGGGTGAGAGTGCCGCCTCAACTTTTGCAAAAAGCCGGATATGACGTCATCAAAGACATTTATCGAAAAAATAAAAAAAAACCTCCGGTAATATCATACCCAGGAACTCTCATGTCAAATTACATAAAGATCGGTCCAGTAGTTTACTCTGAATCGCTCTACACACACACAGCACAGACACACACACACACACACACATACACCACGACCCTCGTCTTGATTCCCCCTCTATGTTAAAACATTTAGTCAAAACTTGACTAAATGTAAAAAAGGAAAACTACGAGTTGATGGACATTTCTTTTTGTAAGTCAAAATCCTGTTAGCAAAACAGTTAACAAGACCTCGTCAGAGCTGGGCACCGTTAACTACAATCTAAAACAGACGTAATGAGAATGTTTGACACAACATTTGCATGTCAGTCAGTGACACTGATTGAAGATAACACACGCACTGCATTATTATAATGTTCAGGTGGTGAGTGTTCGAGGAAAAAACAGTCAGACACGCACGCGCGAACACAACTACGCATGCACACACGCGCGTACACAACTACGAATTCACGCACGCAATAAAACCTTCATACCCCCTCCCCCCTCACCCCGATAGTTTGTTTGTTTGTTTGATTATTTGTTTGTGTGTATGTTTGCTTTACTTTTCCCTTTCTTTTGTTCGTGTAGAGATTTTTGTCCTTCTTCTTCTTGTATTCCTGACTGCAACTTAAAGGCACAGTAAGCCTCCCGTAAACCATCACAGATACGGTCAGGCTTTCATTACACACAGTACAAACACCCCTTCATTTAAACGCTCACCAGTTGAGAACATCCTAGGTGCCCTCCGTAAAGAGCGAACAATTTTCAAAGAATTTATTTTTGCGTGGTTTATCTTACCCCTGAGCCATCGTGAACCCGTGTGATCCAGTTTTCCCCCTTTTCACAATGCAGTCGTCATAGTTAGTCATTTGAATGCGACTCGACGTGAGCTTATCTACAATAGCACGTTTTTTATGCACGAAACAACGGCTGTGGTTCACAAGAACTCCAGCGATGGCTTTTGACTGTTGAGAGGAACGGCGATTTGCACTGATAAACCGGGCCGTCGTCTGCTACGACCCTTGCGTGACCCTGCTTCCGGGCTTTTCTTTTTTTAAACTTTCACAACTTCGAATTGTTCTGATCTTGTCTTGATGAAAAACGAATTCTTTTATGATTAAAGAATGTTTGTGTAACAAGCTGTCAATTTATTATTTAGATTTTAAAAGTTAGGTCTAGCGCAAAAACGAGGCGCCATTGTTCTTCAGGGCCAAGTTTACGAAAATAAATTCTTGGAAAATGTCTCACGCTCGACAGAAAGCAGCCAGGATGTTCCCGTTCGGTGAGCGTTCAAATGGAAGTATGCTTGTACTGTATTTAGACGCTCGGGGAGCTCTGTGATGGTTTACGGGAGGCTTACTGCATGTGCCTTTAAGCCGGCTTGTTTTGTGGGTGACTGGGACACTGCAGTTGCAGTTGTTGATTTCGTCGCGATATAACCTTCGTGGTTGAAAACAACGTTAAACACCAAATAAAGTAAAGTAAAAGTTGTTGATTTGGGGGGGGGGGGGGGGGTGGGGGAGTAGATGGGTCTGTCGGAGGTTGGTGGAGGTTGGAGTTGATGTGTCCGTGCACTTTTTGTTTACCATTCTGCTTTGTCTTTATTTTCTGCCCCAAGCCAAATCTCGTTGTGTGCATGACCCATATCTCCCCCCACCCCTCTCACGCCCCCCCCCTTCTCCCTCCGGAAGTCGTTTTTTGGGGTGACGAGGACACTGCAGTTGCTTGATGTTTCTTGGTGCGAAGAAGGAAGGGAGGGGGGGGGGGTGTTGAGGGGGTAAACAGGGACTGAATTCATGCATCCAGGCTTAGCCTAATTAATGATTTTGTCCCATCATCTGAGTGTTGAGACACAAGGCGGTTGTCACGCTGAACTGTTACGTGGGAGGATGCGGACAGGGGTTGCAGTCACAGGTACAGGCAGTTGTCACGTTTCCTTCATGGGGTATGCTTTGTTATTGTTCTGGCCTCTCTTAACATCAAAGTTTAGTGTAACGATACTTAACTTCTGACTTCAGACTTCAATGGCTAAAGCACGTGCTCATATCCTGATTATAACATAATTATCAAATACAAGTTTCACCAAAGATAGACAAATAAAAAACACGTACAACAGCACACAGTGTAAACAGAGTTGATTTAAAGAACAAGTTGGAGCGGAGTTTATACAAAAAACAAGTCGCGTAAGGCGAAATTACTACATTTAGTCAAGTTGTGGAATCACAGAATGAAACTGAACGCACTGCATTTTTTCACAATGACCGTAGTCCGCCGCTTGTGCAAAACGGAGTGAAACTGACGAGCCTGTTCAGCGCAGTAGTGGTTTCGCTGTGCTGCATAGCACGCTTTTCTGTACCTCTCTTCGTTTTAACTTTCTGAGCGTGTTTTTAATCCAAACATATCATATCTATATGTTTTTGGAATCAGGAACCGACAAGGAATAAGATGAAATTGTTTTTAAATCGATTTCGGAAATTTAATTTTGATCATAATTTTTATATATTTAATTTTCAGAGCTTGTTTTTAATCCAAATATAACATATGTATATGTTTTTGGAATCAGAAAATGACGAAGAATAAGATGAAATTGTTTTTGGATCGTTTAAGAAAAACATTATTTTAATTACAAGTTTCCGATTTTTAATGACCACACTCACTCATTAGTTTTTAAGCCACCATGTTGAAATGCAATACCAAACCCCGGCCTTCGTCGAAGATTGCTTGGCCAAAATTTCAATCAATTTAATTGAAAAATGAGGGTGTGACAGTGCCGCCTCAACTTTTACAAAAAGTCGGATATGACGTCATCAAAAGTATTTATCGAAAAAACGAAAACATCTTCTGGGGATATCATTCCCAGGAACTCTCATGTCAAATTTCATAAAGATCGGTCCAGTAGTTTGGTCCGAATCGCTCTACACACACACACGCACAGACAGACAACACACACACACAGACACACACACACACACACACACACGCACATACACCACGACCCTCGTCTCGATTCCCCCCTCTACGTTAAAACATTTAGTCAAAACTTGACTAAATGTAAAAACTGGAAAATATAGCACTGTTATCACCTTATTAGTGTTTAAAACGTTGTATTGAATAAATGCTGCATTTACACATTACAATATATGAAATTATTGGCAAAGTTTAAACTGACCCTTGCAGTACTGGAACTACTGTATGAGAGGGGAGGCTTCCTAAATGGGGCAGGGGGGGGGGGGGTGGATGGGTAGGGGACTGCCCTGGACGGAGGGGGGGGGGGGGGGGGAGGGGGTGTTGGTGTTTCCCGGGGTTCTAGCCAGGTCCTGTCCTGCCATGGAAGCGGGCCATGCAGAAGAAATATGTACAACGAACAAATGACGCCTGTTACCTCACAGTCACTTTTCACACTTGTCACTGTGTGTTTTTGACATTAGAAATGTCACAACTTCAACATTTAAAAGTCTGATACCGGCATGTATAGAGGAGGGTAGCCACCGTGTGCTCTTTGTAACCCTGAATTAAGTCAGTTTTCCTGTCTGCATTGACGAGAACACGTGACCGTATATTTATATAAATCGGGTCACGTGCTATGTCTGTGGTTTGAAAAGTACCTTCGTTGCTTGTTTTGAATTCGCAAAGGCAGAGCTCAGTTACGTTTTGATGTGCTTTTTTGTTCGATGTTTATAATTTGTTTGTTTAAACTAATTTCGAGTTTTTGCATATACGATATACTTACTGTTTTCTACTTTGCTTACATTATGCTCCTATTTTGTGTGTGTGTGTGTGTGTGTGTGTGTGTGTGTGTGTGTGTATGTGTGTGTGTGTGTGTGTGTGTGTGTATGTGTGTGTGTGTGTGTGTGTGTGTGTGTGTGTGTGTGTGTGTGTGTGTGTGTGTGTGTGTGTGTGCAATAAGTCTTATTAGATCAAAACATAATAAACCTAGCCAAAAATACAAAGCAAAGAAGGAAATAAAGTAAAGTGAAATGAATAAATAGGAGGGTAAATCAAAATGAACTTGTAAACTTTGAGTTAAAGAAAAAAGTAGTGTCACATTATAATACTTGACCAGAAAAAAATCTAGTAAAGTGACCAAAGTAAGATTTAAGTGTACGACACGGAAGCTATTTATTATTAGCAAATGTACGTGTACAATCTGTTAATGTTGTGTTATAACACACAGAGACAACCAGTGCCTGGCCGAGACTCATCAGTTAGCTCCCTTGTCACCATTATGTCCATTCAGCTTTTAGCGACAGCGTGTGTGGAACAGTGGTTATGACGTCTCCTTTGCTTCGTGTCAAATTTCAGTCGTGCTTCGGATGGGGATGGCGAAATTATACCCCGCTGTTACTGTATGTTGGCTTCAATTCTGAAGGAAGCTCTGAGAGACCGAGTTATTTGTTTTTATGGAAATGATTTTTGGGATAAACTATTGTTTTTGTTTCGAAGTGAGACTAGCTATTCATTCAGTGTAATCACGATTCATTAAGATGTAATCACGTGTGAGTGGACTTTTACACTGGCGAAGACGTATTCAGTTAAACTTATGACTCAACGTGGGACTTTGCTCCCGAAAAGGCAGCGAAGAATACTTCCTTTAACTTTTTGCATTAGTTCATGTAGTAGAGATTGTTCTTCTGAGAATGTTAAATTTTTTATGCTGCACAATTACGTAATACAGACATTTATGGTTGCGATGCATCATAAGATGCGCCAGGAGACGGAAAAACAGGTTAATGATATAACAAAGCCTTGCTTCTTCTCTTTGTCTACAGCAGCTACTTTGCATGACCGGTTTGGAAGTGGGAGATGTGCTCTGAGGCGGCCAGATTTGGACACAAGCTTGCAGCGTACGTCGGCCAGATTTGGACACAGGCTTGCAGCGACGTTCTGCCTTGGATATTTTCGTCATGACGCGACAAGAACCCACTTGATCTGTTTCATCTGCCTCAACTGGATTTTCATGAGAGTGTCTGTGATCCACGTTATGATGGTGGACTTTGTTGGATGCTCGGCGGATCTTCTGCAACCCCCTACATGATGGATTCTGACATCATTTTAGACACAGTCTGTGTTTTCCTGGAACATCTCTTCGGACCCCGGACGCGACATTTTGCTTCTCGGAGATGTCTTGGACACGGAGAAACGCATGCAGTTGAAAGGACAAACAGCGTGCTAAATGACGAGAGACTTTCATGAACTTCCCTTTTCTGGGAAGACTTTCAAAGAATACTCTTTTTATGAAAGTCAGAAGTCTACATAAGTGAACAGATTTTTGGTACTTCTTCTTTGTTTCCGTGCAATACTAATTGCGCTTGGATACATACTTCAACTAACCAGACGAACACATCTTGGAGCCGATTGTAAAGTTCTGCGTACGGTTCAAAATTGCAGTGTTCCTTTGCAATTATTATAACTGTACAGTATTGTGTTCAGATACAAATTGCATCGGTTTTTAAGTGAACCTTTGTGGTCGGCAAGATTGCTACTGTTACACGACACGTTAAAACCAAACAACGGGCTTTGTGATCTTCGGACTGTGTATATATATTTGTGAAGCAACGTTGACGACAAAAATGAAAATGATGCTGTTTGTGATATTCGTTTCCTTGTTCGTGGAATGTGCCATGCAGGAGTTCGGGGAAGTGCAACAATTAATCGGCTTGGTCTTTGGTAAGAAACTAATTTTGTTTGCAAGTCTGTATATTTTGATAAACTCATGGCAAAAGAGTTGTGATTTTTTCTTTCTTTTTGGGGTAGAGTGGGGGCAGTAGTGCAATAATTAAACGACTTGGCCTTTGTAAAGAAAATCATTTCGTTTGCACGTCTGTATATTTTCATAAACTTATGGCAAAAGAGTTAAGACTTTTTTGGGGGGTAGGGCGGGGGCAGTGGGGCGTCAAATGATACATAGCGGTTTCTTCTTCTTCTTCGTACGACGGTTGTGTCAGACTCGGAATCTGGAGGATGCCATGAACATGGACGTTCTTTCCAGGTTTCAAAAACTACATTAGAACATGGTCTGGGTCATGATATATTTCGTTTATCTCTTCAATTCTTTTCAACGAAATCAAATTTTGGAGAGTTGTGTTTGATAACGCGTTCTGTCGTCATTCATTCGACATGTTTTTGTTAGCAATGGCGACATCTCAGCCACATTCAAAACAGAAAGTTTGTTTTGGCCGTCGAAAATTACTGGATTTTTGATGAAATCTTTGCCTCCAGAACAAATTTGAGGTCATGTAGCTCCCTCCTGTCTTCCAGGCAATCAGATGAACTCTATGATGTCATCATGCTGCGTCATCAGGGAACTCCAGTGCCCCGTGCAACGTCAGTACCGACCTGCGTCATACCACAACGCATCTGCTGACTTCAGCAGGGGTCTTGAAAGGTAAAAAGAATTGTTCATACACCTCGGTATTTTGTGTTTGTTTTCTTTGTATGTCGTTGTTGACGTTATGTTATCAATGTTACTGAAAACGATTTTCTTGGTTGGCTGCTGTCTATGAATCATAGCATGTACCTCTGCAAAGCAGGATATTAGCCAAGAAGAGAGTGGGCAAGAGGGGAAGAGAACACACACACACACACACACACACACACACACACACATACACACACACATACACATTCGCACCACACCACAACACACCACATACACACACACACACACACGTACGCACGGACGCACACACAAACACACACACACACACACACACACACACACACACACACGCACACACACACAAATGAAGTCACGATCCTTCCATGACTTGCACTTGATGTCCGCACCAAACAGTTTTGATTTGTATTGTTTACGCATGCTTTAAAGGCACAGTCAGCCTCCCGTAAACCATCACAAATACTGTCAGGCTTTTACACACAGTACAAACACCCTTTCGTTTAAACACTCACCGCTGGAGAACAACGTCCTAGGTGCCCTACGTAAAGAGCGAGCAATTTTCAAAGAATTTATTTTCGTGAACCGTTTGATCGGCAAATCAGGCGCCTCGTTTTGGCGCTGGAACTAACTTTTATAATCTAGATAATAAATTGACAGCTTGTTACACAAACATTCTTAAATCATAAAAGAGGAGACAACGCTACAAAAGGAGCTATACGGCCCGAGAGAGGTCTTGGAGAGGACAGCACGTTTCGCCCTGCAGTCCGGACTGACGATCTAACAGCGAACGACAACAAGAAGAAGAAATCATAAAAGAATTCTTTTTTCATCAAGACAAGATCAGTACAATTCGAAGTTTTGAAAGTTTAAAAAAGAAAAGCCCGGAAACGTGTCACGCAAACCGTCTTTCTCGTAGCAGACGATGGTTGTGCCTAGCGCCCGTTCCTCTAAACAGTCGACTGTCACCGCTCTAGTTCGTGTGAATTGCAGCCGTTTATTGCGTTTAGATTCAGAGGTACACGATAACGTGCTATTGCAGATAAGCTTACAGCGAGTCGCATTGAAATCACAAACTGACGACTACATTGTGAAAAAAGGAAACTGGATCACACGGGTTCGCAATGGCTCAGGGGTAAGATAAACCACGCAAGAATAAATTCTTTGAAAAGTGCTCGCTCTTTACGGAGGGCACCTAGGATGTTCAAAAGCGGTGGGTGTGTAAATGAAAGGATTTTTGTTCTGTGTGTAAAAGCCTGACAGTATCTGTGATGGTTTACGGGAGGCTTACTGTGCCATTAATCTTTTTTTCAGCTTCAGTAGGTGCGTGTGTACTAACAACACACAGTGCGTGCTGACCCTTCCCCCGTCCTTTCTTCCTGATCGTGCTGACGGCGTCAAATTTGACGTCACTTTCGTCACTGCCGCCACCACCACACGTAAGTTCCTAGGGCTGTTCACAAACAGTTCTTTGAGATAATATGTGATTTTAACGTCGTTGATTATTTTAAATAAAATTGATGTATTTATTTGTTACACTTATTTGTTAGGGTGCCTTGCTGGGATGCATATCAAATTAACTCTATCTGTCCCAAGATATGCCAATTGGTCCTAAGAGGGCGTAAACACTATATATAGCTAGTCCATCTGTCTGGCTGTCTTGTGTTTGCGAGCATGTCTGTGTGACCAACTGTTCAACACAACGATAAAACAACAATTGTTTTAAATCTCACAAATCCAAATCATTTTCCAGAGTACACCTGCACCTACAACAGTACACGAGCTCTGGTGTGCCAGTACCGTCAGAGCATGCGAACCGAGATGCTGAGCTGGGTGATGCCACACTTCACGGGACGAGGGTACGGCACCTTGCAAGCAATGAGCAATGCGGGACTTCTGGGGGAGGAGATGGAGGAGGCCATGGAACAGATGGTAGAGTCCGGTATCCCCCACATTCAAGCCCCCAGACCCAACAGCCAGTGTCGGAGATGTGTACCCTTGCAGTGCGGGGTGACGGTGTCCAGGGAAGCTCAGCGGTTGCGACTGATGATGCGTCGGACCAGTCTGCGTCGGACCAGTCTCCCGGCTGTACGTCGGCGGTATCACCAGTGTGAGTACAGTGGAACCCCCCTTTTAAGACCTCCAACTATCTGAGACAATCTGGTCTTAAAAGGAGGGAGTCTTAAAATGGAGGCCAATTTACACAGGTTATGAACGGAACATCTGAAAAAGCAAGGTCTAGAAAGGGAGGATGTCTTTAATTGGGGGGTCTTTAATGGGGGGTTCTACTGTATTGGATAACGTTTATTTCTCGTGTCTGAACAAGCTCTACGAATAGTCTTGATTGATTTTTGATTGCTTCAAAAGCCATCAGTTTGGGTTGTTTAAGGAGAGTAATCACCAACGCCTCTTCATCCTTGATGTTTAAAATGAAAATCTCTCAGATAAACTGAATCCCTCAAAAGATGAGTCTGGGGGAAAGTAGTTTGAAACTTCGAAGTCACAAATGCTGCACTCTAATTGAACTGAAGAGAACACATGTCCTTAAACAGACATTTCGAAATCCTTCATTTCCGATAGACTTTAATTCAGAATTCAAAGAAACATTTTTACCGCAATAGACAAAACAAATAGTAGAAAGCAATGAACAAAAATAGAAAAACTGATGATTGCATCTCTCCACAGGTCTGCTGCAGAACTCCATCCGTCCACCAGTGCCAGAAGACCCAGTAACGACAACCACACTCCCACCTTCTACCTTCCCGCTGATCCTCCCCTTGACCTCCCCTCCCGATCCCACCACCCTTCCCCCTCCACCTACACCAAAACCCACCACCCGCAGAACTACCATCACCACCACCACCCGCAAAACCACCTCCACCCGCAAAACCACCTCCACCACCACGACCATCAAAAGACCGACCACGAAAAGAACTACGCCTAAACCTGTGATAGTGACAACCCCCAAACCTGCTCCACCTGTGGTGCAAATTACCACACCTGAGAATTTGACGACCAAACCGGCTCCGATAGCAACCACGACGCCAGCGGTCGAGGTCACCACGAAGACGTCAGTGACGCCATCGACGACGTCAGCAACGACGACGACACCGCAGGAGTTCACGAGGATACTGGTTGGGTCAGACACTGGAACGACATCCGCACCTTCCACACAGGATGCCGTGAAGGACTGTGAGTCTGATACGGATAAAGCGACTCATTTGCTTGTTCATTGTTGTTGTGTTATATCTTGTCGCGAGCACCAAGGTGGTCATACGATGCCGATTTAGCATCGATCTTATTCTGTTTTATTCTCGGCCTAATCTTCAAAAAGGGTTGAAAATCAACACGTAGACCTGCATTTATTATAAATTATTGCCTCACCCAGCGGTAGTGGAAAGAGCCGGTTTTTGTTGTTGTTGGTAGCTTGTTTGTTTGTTTCTTTGAATTCCTTTGCTTCACTTCTCAAAAGAGAATGCCAACTTTTCTGCACTTGCTTTATGTGAACAATACTTGTGAAATTGCGTTTTTATCAAAGTTCTGCACTTTTCTTGATTTAAAATATTCTTAAAGTTCAGTTCAAAATAATGGTATCTTGACCTCAACTCCAAGTACTCAGTCACCCTTCCGGATTTTAGCCTCGGCATACATCTATCTCATGAATTCTGAATCCTGTTTTATTTCTGGCTTAGTCGTAAACCAATTTTAGATGAATTACGTCGTATTAAAACATCTTCATAGTTGTCCTCCGTCACTCCTTGAAGCGTATGTTTAGTGTCCCTATAATATTAACTAACTCAGGTTTTCATAGTGACGTATTCATATGACATAACTTTGGCAGCCAAAAAGAAATTCTAGCTTGCATTAGACTTTGTTATTATTGTTGTTACTTTTTTGTTTCTGTTTTGTTTGTTTGCTTGCTGTGTTTGTTTGAATATGTGCGCGATATAAATTGCATAAAAAAATAAAAATAAAAAAATAAAAAATCCCTGCGCTTAGAACTGTACCCACGGAATACGCGCGATATAAGCCTCATATTGATTGATTGATTGATAGTTGCATGTTTGTTGTTTCTTTTGTGTGTGTGTGTGTGTGTGTGTGTGTGTGTGTGTGTGTGTGTGTGTGTGTGTGTGTGTGTGTGTGTGTGTGTTTGTTTGTTTTTGTATTTTTGTTTGTTTGTTTGTTGGTTAAGGTCAGTATATTGGCTGTGTCTGCTAATTTTGTCAAATGTTCTTAATATTATTCCGTCATCCTCTCGTTCTCGTATAATATCTTGTTTTCTACAATGGTAACTTCTGTCAGTCTTTTGATAACATTTTAAATCAATTTGATCTAAATCTGAAATTATTTTCTCTGCATGTTAGTCCTATATTGCACCCTCCTTTACTTCGACTCCATTGTCCATTTAACGCCCTTCTGCGAGTATCCCTAGGTCTAAGGAATGCTTTGAGTTGTATCCTTTTGTTGAGGTCACATACTCGGACTCTAAGTTGACTTTTTTGCATTGCACAGTGACAGAGACACGGGAGGGAGGGAGTACCTCCATAGGAGGTGGGAGAATAGCGGGAGTCATCATCGGCATCGTCGTCGCCGCTGCTGTCGTTTTCATCTGGCTCTTCTTTCTCTTTCGACGACGACGTCGGCGAAGAAAGCACAGGTGAGAAGAGCACATTGATAGTGGAGAACCTCTGATTATAATTATTCGCGAAGAGCGGACGAGGCCTTGGAGAGTGCGTTTGTGTAACCGTGTAATAACTATGACCTTACATTCAACCGTTCAACATAAAGAGCTGCAGTTTTAGAGATTCTGGTTTGTGCATCCAGTAATTAATAATTTTCAGCAGCAAACCAGTCATCGGCGCACTGGTTTAGAAAATGCGCATTACCTTTACACTAATTTTATTTTATTTTTATGTATTCACTTATTCATTCATGTAATTATCTATTTCACATTTTATTTTGATTGTACATGTATAAAGAATATGTATAACCTGCACACTCAGATTATAAAGAAAAGAACAAGTTTGCATCTGCGGTTTTCATTTCAGTACGACTTTTCAAATGGTAAACCCAAAGGACGTTATGCACATATGTTAGGGCAGCCAGTGTGAGTTATAGCTTTGGTACATAGAAAGTGGAAGAAATCATAGTGGGCGAATTGCACAGGAAAAACTGTATTGTGCATCTGATGATTTTTTTTATATCACGTGCAGTGTCGTCATTTTTCACTCTCTTGACACTTTGGACGGGCGCGGTGGCGTGGTGGTAAGACGTCGGCCTCCTAATCGGGAGGTCGTGAGTTCGAATTCCGGTCGCTGCCGCCTGGTGGGTTAAGAGTGGAGATTTTTCCAATCTCCCCAGTCAACTTATGTGCAGACCTGCTAGTAACTTAACACCCTTCGTGTGTACACGCAAGCACAAGACCAAGTGCGCACGGAAATTATCCTGTATTCCATGTCGGAGTTCGGTGGGTTATGGAAACACGAAAATACTAGAGCTGTGAACGCTGTCTACCCCGAAACGCGTCTTCTTCTTCTTCTTCTTTTTCTTTTTCTCCGATCGTGATCTGCAACTCCCACGTACACTCGTTTGGGTGATTTGCTTTGTTTGCAAAAGTGAGATTTGACGTGAGTGGCCGTTTTTTACCCGGCCACTGTAGCAGTCAAACTCCGTGTTCCACAGCGCCTTAAGACAGACAGACAGACAGACAGACAGACAGACACACACACTCACTCACTCACTTACACTGACACTCCTACAAACACATACTTAAACACAGACGTGCGTGAGTGTGTGTGTGTGTGTGTGTGTGTGTGTGTGTGGAATGAAATCAGTGCGAACCTTATGCTATGTTTTTAGAGAACGGCGTAGATACTCGTCCGTGTAAACCAAAAGCAAACGTTTTTTGTTTCAGTTAAAAAAAAAACCTTCATGTTGTGATTTCAGAGAAGTGGAGGTGTCAGTGAACCCAGTGGTGGCAGGGAAACACACGTCAAGCGGGGGAGTACTGGGCAGTAAACTGCACTACAAGGCCAGACCTCTCCCCTCTGTGTCCTCCAGAAAGGTGAGTGCATAGTTGTCTGCGCACAGCTTTGCACTGTGTTTGCCGCAGATATGGAATAAATGCTCTGCTAAGTATTTTGTCGCTGGATTAATTTTTAAATTGTCGAAAGAAGCACATTTGTCACCAGTTTGTCGCGTTTTCTTATAGCTTCCCCTTCCTTTTGTTCATTGTCCCCTTCTCCCTTTTTGTCTTCTTCTGCGTGCTTATGTCATCTTTAGGAATGGCTGCAGTTCTGTGAGCATTAAATACTTCGAATAGTTACTTTGGTTGAAACCGCTAGAAGTGGTAGCACAAAAAAGAGAAACAAATCTAGATGTGTTGTGTTAAAAGATGAAGGGCTTTTGCATGTTAATTTTGAACCACTAAATACCACCACGCCAAGAAATCATGCATGTATTCTGTTAACAACTGCAAAACTCTTGATTGTTTTGTTTTTTTACTTTGGCAGGCTGTGATAGATGCTGTTGACGCAGACGATCAATTCGAGAAATCGGACGATGACGACGACGACGATGACAGCGAAGTGGAGAACCCTCCCAACAAAGCCAGGGCGGAGCGTTACACAACACCTCCGTCCTCCAGAAAATCCAGCCTGGCCACGAAGCAATCTTTTCGAGACGACGACAGTCAGCACTACGCCTCCCTGGACGAGTTGGCCATTACTTCTACCCAGAATACACTTCCTATAAACGTCATTTCCGTTACAGCAGCAAGTGGCGTAGTCGGCTCTGCACCAGCAACTGGTGGCGACTCCGCAAAGAGATCCAGCAAAGAATCCGGGAAATACTACAACATGGAGGGTGTGGCGACTGCTAAGAACGTGACTGGTCAATCGTCGTCAAGCAGTGGTGATGCTTCAAAGAGGCCAACGAAAGAGTCTAAGAAATATTTCAACATGGATGGTACGGATTCAGCTAAAGGTGACACTGGTAGTGGTGGCTCCGACAAGTACTACAACCTCAAACCGGGTGCTGCACCGCCTCGACCTGGAGCGGCGTACACTGAGGTCACGCTGTCATCGGATACCGGCAACGTGAATTATGTCAACACCACATCCCCTTCTGCCAGCCTCTACGAAACGCCTCGCCTACAACCAAGCCAGTCGCACTTGTACACGTCGCTGAAAATTAAAGGGAAGCCAAGCAACGCATCAATTAAGAGCAACTCGTCGACTGTCTCCAGGACGGAATCGGACCCCAACTATGTGAAGGCCTCGGTCACTTTTCAAAGCCCTCGCGGCGGGGATGTCTACTCCGAACCGTACGGCTCTGTGAGAGCAAACAACGGTCGTCCAGGGATTGGAGACCAGAGCCAAGGCAGTAACAGTAGCAGCAGGACTACCGCCTCGCAGGAGGGTTCGAAACCGCCGACGCCGACCAGTACCAGTCCCAAAGTTGACAATGATGGGTACTTGCTTCCCGTAACACCGAGAAAACAGCAGCGACTTTAAAGCGTAGAATGACTGATTGCTTGACTCTGCAATGATTCTACCAACGGATACGAGCCTTGTAAGGAACTAGTTCTTCTCTACTTCATGCCATGTGCCACAATCAGAAAGTCTGGGTTCTTTCCCACGAAGACGTGTCGTAGGATGAACTGTGGTATCTTAAAAGGGTGCAAGTTCATAATGCTTGGCATCTCAACTCCCGCATCATCAAGAAAGATAGCTGCGACTTAGGAAAAACTATGACTGATGCTGGACGCTGCGGTAATTCCGCCTAAGGATTCAGTCCTTGGAAGGACATGGTCGCTTCTACGCCTGAACATAATGATAAATACTCCTTGCAAGCACGTTCCCTGCGAAAAACGACGGTAGTTTCGAGGAGAGGACTGTAGGCCTAGCGAATGACGAACAACAGTATGATGAAAAGCGCAAATGGCCAGAGCCCCATGTGATATTTAGCATGGCATTGCACAAATACAGCTGCCATATCTTCGCTTATAGCTTCAACAATACAAAGAAAAAGGCGATTCTTACCGGTGTTCCCTAACTATGCTGAAGTTACGTTATAGTAAGTCTTGCCGTATGGTATCGCCAGTTTCAACGGTTGACAAATATATATGGATGACATGTGGCTTAAAAACCTGGGGGTGTGTACCTCGGACGTCTGCAACTGAACAATGGGTTTGAGTTCTGAGTTTGGACCAGTCCTGAAATGTGCAGGAAAGAGAACCGTATACGAGAGAAAGTCTGTTGGGACTCTGAACTTTGTGGACAACTTGCACAGAGATAGCAGAACTAGGAAAAAGTGATATGTGAAGGAAAGACTTGTGAAAACTCTGTAGTACGAAAGCAAAAGTAAGAATTTGGCTGGATTAAAAATAGGTGACAGACTGCACTGGGGATCAGGATAAGGACAAAGTAATCTTGAAAGGAATATGTGGACAGCTTGCACAGGAGAGAAGATGTAAGATGAAGTGATCTGTGGAATAAATGAACAAAGTGTATGGGAAAGCAGGAGCATGAATTGATGTGCGATAAAAAGACATTGACATTGTACAGCACAGTTAGAGTAAGAAGAGTTGTTTTGGACTTTAGAAAGTGTTACAGAAAAACAGGAGCAAAAATAAGTGGTCTGGAGTTAAACAACTTTGGACGAACTGTATTGCAAATAAAGAGCAAATAAGTAAAGGTTACATGCCGAGTCTCAGTGATTATTAAAAATAATGGTCGAAGTTAGCGGATCATGAAAAATGCGAGCTTTAGCGAGCTTTTTCATGACCGCGAACTGAGACCATTATTTTTTATAATCACTGAGACGAGGTGTGTAACCTCTTTATTCCTCCTTTCTTCAGTTATTCAAAGAAAAGAGGAGGTTTTTTTGCGAAAGTTTGATCGAATCCTATTCACTCAACCAGTCAACCTGCGCAGGCGATCGATTAATGCGCGGTTGTATAGTTCCGTGCAAATCATTCCATTCTGTTAACACTTCTTGTCAGTTTTCCTATTTTGGACTAAAATCAAGTACACAGATATGCTGTTATTCTGCTGTGGCGGCAAAGGCAGATATTGTGTGTTCTGTATATGTTTTGGTATCGCTTAGGATAATGTTCTTTCGTCAAATGGGACTAGCAGACGAACTTTTGCACCCGTGTTCCAACGTTAAAAACTGTATGAAGTTCAGTTTTCTGGGAAAAATAGTGTATGAAACCGCTTTATGTTGTTTAAATTGATGAGATGTGTGCATTTGGTTGCGTGTGATCTGTTTATTAAATGAAATATTGTTGAAAACTGACCATCGGATTGCAGTCTGTTGTCGAAGAAACTGAGTGAAAAGAAGGGGAACAACTCTTGTCGCTAGATAAAGAATGAGTTACTTGCCTTGTGAAATTGCTTGTGATGAACGTTTGAGCACGGCAGATCTAGATTCAGAAAACAACCGAACTCATGGATTTTATATGGAGATTCATGTGTTCAGGCCTGTAGTTGTTAATTTAAATGCGGTATGTTTGTATTGTTTGCTCCAGAGATGTATACTTCGTACATTAGAGCGTTCGGAACTTTTCAGTCGCGAAAAGTAGTACCGAAACAGAACAACTTCTCAACCCATTGCACTATCGAGGATTGAGGCTGTTGCTGGGTGGTTATTTGTTTGGTTGCTGGGTCATTATCGAAAAATAACTAGCTCTACAAGTTTACAGAGGTAAAGAAGCAGAGGGGGGAATAAGTGTTAAAACACGCACAAAACTGTGTCTACGGTGTCAGGACTAGAAAAAGGGTATGCAACACAAAAGACTCCAGAAGGTGGCGTTCACACGAACAAAACAACTAACACCAATTTTCTAGTTCTGCATTATTTATATCTCATTAAATCAGTCATCCATCACATTGATACTCATTCATATATATGGCAAAAATATTATCTCAGGGTTTCTTCCTTGCGCTGCGGCCTTGATTCCAGTTTGCTCACCAGCGATTGGCTTAAGGAAGGGAAGTATGGGGTATAGGGATACAGGTTTCCGGTTTCGTAGAGGTCTGGGTTCATCTGGTTGGAGGGTTTTCCATCCAGGTTCCTCTGTATCTCGGTACCATCTCGCCACAGTGCACATCAACCAGTGTCTGGGATCTCGCACGGGGAACCCTTTTCTGTGCTTCACAGATAAAAGGGTGATTCTTCAGCACAGTAAATACACAGGCTATCTTTCTACCTCGTGTATTGCTTGTCTATATCCAGAGCAAGCCTAGTCCTCTACTTACAACTACTACCGGCTATTTCACTATAGCCACGTCTGGCTATCTTTTAGCGGCACGACCTTTCTTGTCGTCCGCTGCTCGAAGAATGCTCTCTCAGCTAGGCTCGCTCACGTCACATGACTTTTCCCGCCAAGCCGTGATTCGCCTGCCATCTATCCGCGCGTGACATGCGACAATATAGTCCGTAACCTATTTACAGATTCTTGACATACGGTATGTATAGAAGTAGTCCCGCCGCTTGGATGCATAGTGACATTCTTTGTTGCTTTTATTGACGCATGATTGTGTATAAGACTTTAGTGGCGTTTTTGTTTTTGTACGCGGCTTGTCTTTTTATTTTATTTTTTTTAATTTTTTTTACAGTGTAACTTTTATCCAGCTAGGCATATCACAAAGCGTAACTCCAGGTAAAGGTCCTTCTTTTCCCACACAAGACACCGAGAGCATCAAAGCCAACTCTCACACAAGCAGGGAGATTTCAATATCACCAATCCCTTCTATAAAACACCCCTCAACGGTTAATGGAAGATTTGGGTTTCAATCAATAGGAAGCTTAAATAGCGCGTATTCCGTGTGTACAGTTCTAAGCGCTTGTCGAAGAGTTGTCAACACAGGACAGGTTTCTTGTCTCTGGTTCGAGAGGATTATTGCTTGACCAACAAGGATTGCGAACGGCGTGTGGAGTTCGAAAGCAAATTACGTACAACGGCGGGCTGATTGAAAAGTCAAGTCTTCGCAGTAACGCTCATCCGCTACCGAAGTAGTTACTGATACAAAGTAAAAGCGGGTCTGACGTGCACGAACCAAAAGTGGGAGCCATTGTTTGTTTTAAGAATCTGCTTTATTAACAAGGTTACGGGCATTAATCGTGACTTCATCAAGACACTCCATGCTTCTTTCGAGTATGCTCCGTAAGGATCAGTGATTAGGTTGTTGTGAATAGTGTATGAGGATAGGATACTTAAGATGTAACTTATTTCGCGTGTAAACATTCATGTTCACCACTATACATCTATGTAAGCTTTTACACGAGGTAACAGCATCCTGGCTGCTTTTGTGCAGAGCGGACATTTTGCTGAATTCATTGAGCAGATTGACAGAGGTGTCACTTTGGTTTGTTTTACATTTCTTTTAAGTACAAGTACAACATGCATTGCTTACCGTTCGTCACTCAATAAAAGTGAATTATGCAGAGACCCAAAAACTTTACTTTTGCGTAATTGAGTGTTTGAATCTTTGATTTGCATGTTGTTCATTTTATTGGCACAACATAAAATCACGTAAACCAGGATTACATTTTTAAAAATTCAGTTGTCCTTGCTGTTGTTGTTTTTGTTGTTTTTAATGTTGTTGTTGTTTTTGTTGTTAAAATTGTTTTTATATAGTTTATTTATGTGTGTGTGTGTGTGTGTGTGTGTATACAAGTGCGTGCCCGCGTGTGTGTGTGTGTGTGTATGTGTGTGTGTGTGTGTGTGTACAAGTGCGTGCCCGCGTGTGCGTGTGTGTGTGTGTGTGTGTGTGTATGTGAATATGTATACAAGTGTTTGCCCGTGTGTGCGTGCGTGCATGTGTGTGTGTGTGTGTGTGTATGTGTGTGTGTGCGCAACAACAACGCTAAAACACACACACACACCCACACACACATGCGCACACGCGGGTTAACACTTGTATACACACACACACACACACACACACACACACACACACACACACACGCGCGCGCGCGCGCGCACGCACAAAGCCGGTAACATAAAAACAAAAACAAAACAAATAAAAACTAAACAAACCCACAAACAAAAACATCAACCCAAACAAACAGAACACCAAGCCCACAAATAAACAACAACAACGCTTACACACACACACACACACACACACACACACACACACACACACACACACACACACACACACACACACACACACCCCCACATACACACTTACACACACTGACACACACACACACACACACACACACACACACACACACACTGACACACACACACACACACACAAAACTGGTAACAAAACATCCCAAAACCCCACCCACACACACCCCAAATCAAAACGAAACAAAACAAACAAAACAAAACAAAACAATATAAAACAAAACCGGACACAACAACATCAAGCCAAACAAACAAACCACCAAGCTAGCATGCCCAAATAAACAATCACACAACAACAAAAACATAATTGTTCGGAACAATGCCATCCCCCACCCCCTTAACCCCCCCCCCCCCCCCCCACACACACACACACACGCACACGCACACGCTAAGTAATGGACAGATGTAGTCGTCACGCTCCCCTAAAGTGATCATTTACTTTCGGAGTACATGAAATAGACATTATCAACACGCTGCGGAAGACTGGCTACGCATGCGCAATAAGCGCAGCAGCAAAATCGGAAATGATTAGCAGACAAACGAAAGTAGGTTTTTCTGCGATTTTCCGAAACGCATGCACATACAGTTGGAATGCTATTCGGCTTTAAATGCAATGCATGATTAAGCGTTTCATATCCACAAACTTTGTTTGTCCACATATGTCCTGTCATATCATATTCTGCCTGGTATTTTATTCCAATTTTTATCCGGACAAAATTGTTGCTACCTGAAACTGTCCGGCATGGCTGCCTACAATACAAACCCGCAGTACGAAGTCGTAATCACTTGTGACCAGCATTTTCATTGAATCGTGGTGAAGCTTTACTCATTATGTGTAGATGGTTTGTAAATCTCGGATGACTTTTCAGCATATCTGTATAGTCCGATTACATTTTGTTAGTTTAAACAATTCGTTTTGAGAATGATTATCATTATGATGGTGTTTTTTAGATATTTTTTTATAAATCTGATATGCAGATTTGTTGATTAGAAAAAGCAGATATTTGGAAAGAATAAAATAGATTGAGACCTCTATTTATTATTTTGTTTCTAAAGAAACCTTTGCATATACTAATTTCACTAAATTATTTCTAGATTCAAGTTTAATTGATGCGATTTTGAGGAAAAATTACACACAAACTGAGAGTAAATGAGAAAAAGTACAATTAAGAAGGAAAACACTATCATGTTTTATATTTCTGTAGAAGTTCAGAATTTGTGACAGCCATTTTCAAATATTGCAAGACCACAGCATTAGCCCGGGAATGCTCATGTTCGCCCTAGTGCGCAGGCCTGTTTGTTGTCATCAACACATCTTCATAATTCCTGGGCCAATTCCATATCACCAACGGCTGCACATCTTCTCTGGGTTGTATGCGGCTTAATTATGACAAGAACATGAGGCATTAACAAGACATTACATTTTTTTTCCCAAAAAATGTTTGCGGCATGTAAGGTGTTAAATGAGAGTAAATAATACAGTTTAATTGATCTATTTACTTAAAAAAAATAATTGTTATGACTTTTTAGTGCTTGAAGTTGAATTCTCATTTTCTGAAAGATAAAATATTATTTTTGTTTTGTACTTTTACTACATACAGTGTCCATGTACTTCAACACCAGCCTATCAAGATTTTTCATGTATAGGTATGTAAATCTTGTAGATCGATGTCAACATCATGTCTATCAATGAAAACCTTGTAAAATCTTGCCAAAAAACACCCTATGCTACTGCTGTAGTTTCTAGCTGCACAGCAACTTGCAATAAAGGGACATAACTAAACAGTTCAGTGTTATTTTATAATAATGCAAGAGTTTTCTCCCTTCTGTAATTCCATCTCGTACTCTACCACCTGAAGTTTTAGATCCTTTTCTTGTGGCCCATTCACTCCATTTCTTGTTTAGGTAGCCATACAAGTCACAAAGTGTTTGAAGTGTAGTACAGTGGAACCCCCCCTTTTACGACCTCCACAAATCTGAGATCAGGTCTTACAAAGGAGGGGCCCGAACATGGGGGTAAATTTACAGAGCATATTGTGACCCTCCACCACGGAATGAGTCGCATGTCACCTTTGCATGATTTTCATATTTTTACATTTTCCTAATGAGTTTTTTATGCTCTATCCAGTGGTGAAAACCGTTTTAGAAAAGAGCGAAAACTGTTTGAGTTATAAGCCTGTGATTAAGGTGACCCTCACACTGTTACCGGACACGCCGCGGACTTAATATATTAAGCCTAGCGCAGAACCACGCGATGTGACATGCGACTCATTTCGTGGTGGAGGGTCACAAATTATGAACAAAACATCTGGGAAACTAAGATCTTAAAAGGGAGTACGTCTTAAATGGGGGTCTTAAAAGGGGGGTTCCACTGAGAACCGTTTTGTAGCGAGTGATATTCATTTTAAAGGCTTGCTGGCCCAGTGTCTTCCACCATCACCCGGACACCGGTGATGTGCAGAATGTTGTCAGACTACGACCATCTGATCGTCATTTTCCCATGTTTTGGGCTTGGTAAACTCTTTTGCTGTGTTTATCCGGGCGGCATGCGGAAGTAATTCAGATGTTCAGACCAGTGAACTTGTTACTCCATTTCTAAGGGATTGACTCATGAAAAAAACAAATAATTCTGAGAATTTCACAAGAATGCACTCAAAAGTTTCAGCATTATTCCAAAAGTGTACGCGATTCTTTGTGTCACCTTAAATTTCCCCAAAAGTGCAAAAGGTTTGGCAGATCTGACACAAAAGTTTTCAGCGTATTACAAAAAAGTGTCAGCGTTTTTTTTTTAAATTGTCAACGCCAAACAACATCGCTGTTCATGTAAGGCTGAAACATGAAATCCAACAGTTTGATAAGCATTCCGGCAGGCATGTTGCTAAAGACAATAAAGGTCTGAACCTTGGAAGAGCAGTGACAATCTCATTAATTGTGTTCATGGCTCCAGACATTATGAGGCAGAGTATTCATATTTCAGATGCACCCAATAAGTTCAACTTTGAACTAACCAGGAGAATTTATAACATGTGTTGCTTTCGCTTTTTGTTGTCCTTCTGTTTTGTCTGTTACCTGAAGAAGCGAACATTCGTATAATTATGCTGTCCTTGTATCGGTGAGTACGTACAGAATTCTTTTGTTTTTCAACTATCTTGCTGAATTAAACAGACACTACAAACCTCCCCACAGTCATGTTTTTTCTGAAATAATCCTTTTGTTGCAAGTTGTTTGACTGATTATGAACAACATGAGCTAGTTATAGCTTCTCTTTAACAATATTTCAGTTTCATTATTTAAGAGGTAAATGAAAATGTGTTAATATTATCCTCCTCCTCTTCTTCTTCCACCCCTTTTCCAACCCATTGATACAAGCCTGTCATGTCAGGCAAAATACCTAGTGAAAATATGTGTATCTTTCATTTTAAAATAAGATCGCACTCTTGAAGTTTGTAGTGACAGAGAGAATTGTGCTTCTTCTTCTTCGTTCATGGGCGGAAACTCCCATGGTTTTTGTGACTGCCTTTACCCCGCCATTTAGGCAGCCATATGCCGCTTTCGGGGGATGTATGCATGGTATTTTTGTGTTTCTATAACCAACCGAACTCTGGCGTAGATTACAGGATCTTTTCCATGTGCGCTTGGTCTTGTGCTTGCATGCATGTACACACGAAGGGGGATAATGGCACTAGCATGTCTGCACAGAAGTTCACCGGGGAGATCGGAAAAATCTCCACCAGGAGTGGCCGGGATTCGAACCTCCGACAGGGGCTGGGATGTAGCTCAGTCGGTAGCGCGCTGGATTTGTATCCAGTTGGCCGCTGTCAGCGTGAGTTCGTCCCCACGTTCGGCGAGAGATTTATTTCTCAGAGTCAACTTTGTGTGCAGACTCTCCTCGGTGTCCGAACACCCCCGTGTGTACACGCAAGCACAAGACCAAGTGCGCACGAAAAAGATCCTGTAATCCATGTCAGAGTTCGGTGGGTTATAGAAACACGAAAATACCCAGCATGCTTCCTCCGAAAACGGCGTATGGCTGCCTAAATGGCGGGTTAAAAAAGCGGTCATACACGTAAAATTCCACTCGTGCAAAAAAACCACGAGTGTACGTGGGAGTTTCAGCCCACGAACGCAGAAGAAGAAGAACCTCCGACCTTTCGCTTGGCGGCAGGCCGGTGACTTATCCACTTGGCCATTGCGCCTGTCGAGTCGTGCTTAATGAACAGCATCTGTTGCAAAGTTGTTTGAAATAAAAATCTGTTTGTTGCCTTTGCACTTAAAAAAAACCCCACGACGCTGACATTTGTGCTTAATGAAAATCGTGTATTGCAGGCGTAAAACTTCATGAAATCCCAACCAGTCTCTCATATTGCCCTTGCACTCGAAAATGACATTCTTCGCAATGACATCAACAACAACAAAAAACAGGATATTGTAATTTCTGTTTCAAAAATGCTCTGGCAATCAGGAACAAGATAAAAATGAGGGTAAGAAACATGAGGTGCAATTCAAAACGGAAATTTAATTCTGTATCGATCCATCCTCAAGCGCTTGCCTAATTTCTGCTATTGATCAGCCAACAAGTTCTCGCCAACCTTTACACACTTGCAATGTTCGCTGACCTTTGCGGCTGCAACTTAATCCTCGTTGCAGACGCTGCGATTAAAGCTCTTGCATTTTCCTTTACTTGACAAGATGGCAGGAGGAACAATTTGTTTTTGGCTTGGTTTGTCCAAAAGTTTCTAGGAAGAAATTGTTTCAATTCACATGCACTTTGGATAAAGTGCTGATTTTTACTCTGCTAGATGAACAGGTCAGAATGAAGTTGTGGATTTTTGCTTGGTTTGAACAAGGGTTTCCAGGAACTTATTGTTTTGAGTTCACATGTGCTTTAATTGGGTCTTTGATTGAGAGAGGATTGTTCAAAATAGTGTTTTGCTAAACCAAAAAGAGTGATTATGATGTGATATCACGCAGTCAGTGCAAACATGTCCATGGTCTATGTGTTTTCCCCCATCAGACTTTGCCTGAAATTCAGTATATAATTTTTAAACAAACAAACATGCAGAAATGAAAGTAACAATAACAAATCTTACTTCAGGACCACAATCACAAAACATGCATTACCAGATATAGAAACAAATATATTCTCAGAATGTCACAGCTGAAAATAAAGTAAGTACTCCTCTCCCCCCCCCCAAAAAAAAAAAACCACACACAAAAAAAAACACGCACATCAAAACAACAACAGAAAAAACAAGTCGCGTAAGGCGAAATTACAACATTTAGTCAAGCTGTCGAACTAACAAAATGAAACTGAACTCACTGCATTTTTACAGCAAGAGCGTATACTCGTAGCATCGTCAGTCCACCGCTCGATGCACAGGCAGTGAAATTGACAAGAAGAGCGGGGTAGTAGTTCCGCTGAGAAGGATAGCACGCTTTTCTCTATCTCTATTCTTTTTAACTTTCTGAGCGTGTTTTTAATCCAAACATATGACATCTATATGTTTTTGGAATCAGGAACCCACAAGGAATAAGATGAAATTGTTTTTAAATCGATTTCGGAAATTTTATTTTAATAATAATTTTTATATTTTTTAATTTTCAGAGCTTGTTTTTAATCCAAATATAACATATTTATATGTTTTTGGAATCAGAAAAAGATGACCAATATGATAAACGTAAAATTGGATCGTTTTAAAAACTTTTTTTTTTTTTTACAATTTTCAGATTTTTAATGACCAAAGTCATTAATTAATTTTTAAGCCACCACGCTGAAATGCAATACCGAAGTCCGGCCTTTGTCGAAGATTGCTGGGCCAAAATTTCAATCAATTTGATTGACAAATGAGGGTGTGACAGTGCCGCCTCAACTTTCACAAAAAGCCGGATATGACGTCATCAAAGGTAGTTATCGAAAAAAAGAAAAAAAAACATCCGGGGATATTATTCCCAGGAACTCTCATGTCAAATTTCATAAAGATCGGTCCAGTAGTTTGGTCTGAATCGCTCTACACACACACACACACACACACAGACACACATACACACACACACACACACACACACACACACACACACACACACACACACACACACACACACACACACACACACACACACACACACACACACACATACACCACGACCCTCGTCTCGATTCCCCCCTCTACGTTAAAACATTTAGTCAAAACTTGACTAAATGTAAAAAGAAAACAAGTCGCGTAAGGCGAAAATACAACATTTAGTCAAGTAGCTGTCGAACTCACAGAATGAAACTGAACGCAATGCCATTTTTCAGCAAGACCGTATACTCGTAGCATCGTCAGTCCACCGCTCATGGCAAAGGCAGTGAAATTGACAAGAAGAGCGGGGTAGTAGTTGCGCTAAGAAGGATAGCACGCTTTTCTGTGCCTCTCTTTGTTTTAACTTTCTGAGCGTGTTTTTAATCCAAACATATCATATCTATATGTTTTTGGAATCAGGAACCGACAAGGAATAAGATGAAAGTGTTTTTAAATTGATTTCGAAAATTTAATTTTGATAATAATTTTTATATATTTAATTTTCAGAGCTTGTTTTTAATCCAAATATAACATATTTATATGTTTTTGGAATCAGAAAATGATGGAGAATAAGATGAACGTAAACTTGGATCGTTTTATAAATTTTTATTTTTTTTTACAATTTTCAGATTTTAATGACCAAAGTCATTAATCAATTTTTAAGCCACCGAGCTGAAATGCAATACCGAAGTCCGGGCTTCGTCGAAGATTACTTGACGAAAATTTCAACCAATTTGGTTGAAAAATGAGGGCGTGACAGTGCCGCCTCAACTTTCACGAAAAGCCGGATATGACGACATCAAAGACATTTATCAAAAAAATGAAAAAAAACGTTCGGGGATTTCATACCCAGGAACTCTCATGTCAAATTTCATAAAGATCGGTCCAGTAGTTTAGTCTGAATCGCTCTACACACACACACACGCACATACACCACGACCCTCGTCTCGATTCCCCCCTCTACGTTAAAACATTTAGTCAAAACTTGACTAGATGTAAAAAAAATTAGCAGAACAAACAACAAGTCGCGTAAGGCGAAATTACTACATGTAGTCAAGCTGTGGAACTCACAGAATGAAACTGAACGTCGTCCGCCGCTAGTGCAAAAGGCAGTGAAAGTGACGAGCCTGTTTGACGCGGTAGCGCTGTGCTTCATAGCACGCTCTACCGTACCTCTCTTCGTTTTAACTTTCTGAGCGTGTTTATAATCCAAACATATCATATCTATATGTTTTTAGAATCAGGAACCGACAAGGAATAATATGAAATTGTTTTTAAATCGATTTCGGAAAGTTAATTTTGATGATAATTTTTATATTTTTAATTTTCAGAGCTTGTTTTTAATCCAAATATAACATATGTATATGTTTTTGGAATCAGAACATAATAAACAATAAGATGAATGTAAATTTGGATCGTTTTATAAAATTATGGTTTTTTTTTACGATTTTCAGATTTTTAATGACCAAAGTCATCAATTAATTTTTAAGCCACCACGCTGAAATGCAATACCGAAGTCCGGCCTTCGTCGAAGATTGCTTGGCCAAAATTTCAATCAATTTGATTGAAAAATGAGGGTGTGACAGTGCCGCCTCAACTTTTACAAAAAGCCGGATATGACGTCATCAAAGACATTTATCGAAAAAAAGAAAAAACCTCCAGGGATATCATTCCCAGGAACTCCCATGTCAAATTTCATAAAGATCGGTCCAGTAGTTTAGTCTGAATCGCTCTACACACACACACACACAGACAGACACACACACACACACACACACACACACACACCACACCCTCGTCTCGATTCCCCCCCCCCCCCCTACGTTAAAACATTTAGTCAAAACTTGACTAAATGTAAAAACCAAAAAAACAACAGCAGCAAAACAAAAGCAAACAAGTCGCGTAAGGCGAAATTACTACATTTAGTCAAGCTGTGGAACTCACAGAATGAAACTGAACGTAGTCCGCCGCTATTGCAAAAGGCAGTGAAAGTGACGAGCCTGTCTGGCGCAGTAGCGATTGCACTGTGCTTCATAGCACGCTTTACCGTACCTCTCTTCGTTTTAACTTTCTGAGCGTGTTTTTAATCCAAACATATCATATCTATATGTTTTTGGAATCAGGAACCGACAAGGAATAAGATGAAATAGTTTTTAAAACGATTTCGGAAATTTAATTTTGATCATAATTGTTATATTTTTAATTTTCAGAGCTTGTTTTTAATCAAAATATAACATATGTATATGTTTTTGGAATCAGAGAATGACGAAGAATAAGATGAAATTGATTTTGGATCGTTTAATAAAAAATATAATTCAATTACAAGTTTCCGATTTTTAATGACCAAACTCACTCATTAGTTTTTAAGCCACCAAGCTGAAATGCAATACCAAACCCCGGCCTTCGTCGAAAATTACTTTGCCAAAATTTCAATCAATTTAATGGAAAAATGAGGGTGTGACAGTGCCGCCTCAACTTTTACAAAAAGCCGGATATGACGTCATCAAAGGTATGTATCGAAAAAATGAAAAAAACGTCCGGGGATATACCCAGGAACTCTCATGTCAAATTTCATAACGATCGGCCCAGTAGTTTAGTCTGAATCGCTCTACACACACACACAGACAGACAGACAGACAGACACACACACACACGCACACACACACACACATACACACACACACACACGCACACACACACACACATACACACACACACATACACCACGACCCTCGTCTCAATTCCCCCCCTCTATGTTAAAACATTTAGTCAAAACTTGACTAAATGTAAAAATAAGAAAGGAAAAAAGAAACAACTCAATCTTTATAAGCTTTAGCCTTTAACAGTTATGCACACTCTGTTTTATACACCACAGTGGCTTCCCGTTGATTAAGTTCGCAAGGTATCGATCAACGAAGAATGTTGTGGATTTTTGCAATCCCTATCTGAAATAATCATCAATAATTGCCCATGTTCAACATGGCTTTGCATGTGATTTCAGCAGCTGCATGCGCTATAATTGATTTGTTTATATACACATCACGCAATAGCACCTGAAGTGTAAAAAAGTCGTGGGAGCGCATTCAACAAGACACATAAGAATCTTAGTTGTTGTTTCTCACGCGATCTCCATCCGCACGATCGGATTTGTTTGTTTGTCAAACATTTTCAGACCATTACCTCCTAATAGCCGTCTATTAGCCGTGACAGGTAGGCTGAAAAGTTTGCAGTAATTTGCTAAAGACTTGTTGATTGATTTTTTTCTTTGTGCGCATGTTCTTTCAGGGAATTATATTTTCTGTTCTCTCTCTCCCCCCCCCCCCCCCTCAGTGGTTGTGTGTGTGTGCGTAATGTAATGGCTTTGGCAGCGGAATTGTGGAATAGAACACAATCATGGCTGATGTGGCTTTCCATCCTTTTCCTCTCCCGTGTCTCCAGAGAACCATCACCACCACACCTTCCGCCTCGACAGAGCTGCCGTTCGGGTCAATAAAGGAAGCGTGACGCCGCCTAGCGCCTGTGTTTGCAGTGCCGTGGAGACCGGCGAAGAATAATGGTAACTATTGATTACAGTTTGTTCCTGTTAGCACCTGCTCTCACCTGTATATATGTTACGCTTTCGCAAACCCTTCTGTGTCGGTTCGTTGTGAAATCTGTCCTGAGCTCAGCTGGTTAGGTCTTTAAAGGCACAGTGCAGCTCACAGCCTTCCTTGTGCGTTTTTGTTGCAGCTGAGTGCATTTACAGTTCAAAATTCCTCATATGGTAGTAAAACAAACCCCAAACTACCCAACGACGACATCTGTGAAGCTCGACAGTTTCTTGTTCACGCGAGTGCATAAATTAACCTAGTTATTACGTACGTGGTGTTTGGTCGGAGTTCGATTCAACTGAGTGATTCCGGCCTCCATTTTGTTTTACACAAACTCATGCATGATGACGTCTGACATAGTTTGCTAGTGACGTGTCTTTTTGTGCATGAAGTGGTGATACCTGATCTAAATTTAGATTCAAAAATAGGCCAAGACCAGAAATTAATTCGTAAAAAAATCGCAGTTCTTGACTCTTTGGGTGCAAGTCAATGAAACTTGGAAGTTCTTCTAACGGATAGCTGCCTGAGATATGACTAAAAGTCCCAGGGGCTCCGTGCACCTGGATTTGACAAGTTCAGTACCTTTAAGCTGTCTGAATTTGCAATTTCAGGGCTTTTAAGTTGTCTGGATGTTTTTCGTGCTAAGCCAGAACATCGGCCTTTGTTGTTCCGTCACATGTGAAATGTATTGCTGAGCCGTGTTGATTAAGACGTGCGGTTTTGTAGAAGGTTGCTTTAATTGGTGTGGTGGAATGAGAAGTTGTTGGTTCTTTCATCTGAAACTTTAATTAGTCTATTGTCCCACTGACCCACTTTGCCTGCAAGGGCTAATTCTTGTCTGGCTTGGGTAATAGACAGTATCCATGCAACGATATCTCCAAGGACCCTCAGTTTGTTATCTTGGTGAATTGTGATCCATGTACATGTTTTTCTTCTTCTCTCTTTTGACTTGTTGAGAGTAGAGTAGGTAGATGTCTTTTTTTGGTTAACTCTTTCTTTGGGATAAAACTCACCCTCCTTGTCATGGACATGGACTTTCAGTGTTTTTGTCCTTTAGTTCCTGTTCCTGTTCCCTGATAATTCTGCAAGTGGTTCACTCTTCCAGCCGTGCACCTGTGAAATATTGCCTGATATTGCATATGACTTTTCTTGATTATTATAGTTCCCTTTGTTTGATTATACGTCTGATCTAATTCCGTGAATTTCTCTCCATGTGGGTGTTTTAAGAGTTATTGTGATTGGGGGAAAAGCAAGCTAAACATTTCTGCAGGTTTTTTAAAGTCTTAAAG
>NC_090248.1:34437626-34472626 GCF_037325665.1 Littorina saxatilis
ATTCCGCCCTTTCTTTGATTTTGATGCGTGGGCTGGCGTGGATTATTTGCATTGCTGGAATTAAGGTATTCAGGCTTTGTGTATGGCTTCTTTTTGTGCTAATGTTGCAGTAAACAATTCCTTAGCTGTTATTGAGACTTCTACGCAGCTGCAAGAAAGTTTTGAATACTCGCTGTAAGGATGTTGATATCCACCCCCCCCCCCCTCCACCACCACCTGTTTTTGTCTTCTTACCTTTTTTGTATTTGCGTAGGACTCAAATATTATTTTTCCTCTTGAAGATATTTTAGACTTAATCGGAGAGATTTCAATGTGATTTTTTCTTTATCTAATTTAGAGCTTGAATTGGATACTCTCATGGGTATAAGGGAGAAGCACACATTTTAGCAAAACTTTTGCTTGGCTTTTTTTTCCCCAAGACAAAAGCATATTGCATGTCTCTATAGTGTGCGCTTCATCTCTCGTCTCTCCTTCTATCTATCTATCTATATATATATATATATATACGACTTGTGTGTATGTGTGTGTGTGTGTGTGTGTGTGTGTGTGTGTGTGTGTGTGTGTGTGTGTGTGTGTGTGTGTGTGTGTGTTCGCGATGCACGGCCAAAGTTCTCGATGGATCTGCTTCAAATTTGGTGGGCATATTCAGGTAGACCCCGGACACAACCTGGTCGATGAGAATTTTCAACACGTGCTCTCAGCGCGCAGTGCTGAACCGATTTTGGTTTTTCTGTTCATCTTCCCAGATCCATTCCCAGTAACTCTTCCTTATCTTCTCCAGTGTTTTGCGTTTATCTCCCTTCCTTCGTGTGGCGTCAATCCATATTCCCGTTACTACGTTACTATTTTTAGAATGTCACTGCACTGTCCAGAACGCTTTCCTTGCACCCGTAAGTTGTCCTCACTGTAAAAGTGCAAAGGTCGAATCAATTTATAGCCACGCGAAAAACACACTGTCATCTATCTCTATATATTTATAGATATAGATATACATATATATATATATACGGCTTCTCTGTGTGTGTGTGTGTGTGTGTGTGTGTGTGTGTGTGTGTGTGTGTGTGTGTGTGTGTGTGTGTGTGTGTGTGTGTGTGTGTGTGTGAAATGTTCAGGCCACTGAATCATTTTCGTGCTCTTCCCATTCCACCAACCTGGGAGGGACCTAAGCTTGGCGGGTCCATGGTTCGGAACTTTGGGGACAAAGTTCATTCAAAGGGGGTCGAGTGTGACAGGGAGACTACCGTCACAGCAGACTCTGCAGAGTTGTTCGCCTTTGAAGTTGTGGGCTTTCCTTGCATGTACCCGTAAGTTGTCCTCACTGTAAAAGTGCAAAGGTCGAATCTATTTATCGAAAAATCCACTGTCATCTATCTCTATATATTTATATATATAGATAGATATATACGGCTTCTGTGTGTGTGTGTGTGTGTGTGTGTGTGTGTGTGTGTGTGTGTGTGTGTGTGTGTGTGTGTGTGTGTATGTGGAGGCAACACCTGTGGATTGTAGAGTTCTGTTTGTGATGGGGTCTGGCGGCTTTTGACTGTCTGTATGTTCTGGCCTTTGATTTTTGTTTGTTTGTTTGTTTGCTTAACGCCCAGCCGACCACGAAGGGCCATATCAGGGCGGTGCTGCTTTGACATTTAACGTGCGCCACACACAAGACAGAAGTCGCAACACAGGCTTCATGTCTCACCCAGTCACATTATTCTGACACCGGACCAACCAGTCCTAGCACTAACCCCATAATGCCAGACGCCAGGCGGAGCAGCCACTAGATTGCCAATTTTAAAGTCTTAGGTATGACCCGGCCGGGGTTCGAACCCACGACCTCCCGATCACGGGGCGGACGCCTTACCACTAGGCCAACCGTGCCGGTTTCTGGCCTTTGAGAAGCCATAACAGTTAATATAGGGCTGGGAACAAAAAGAAGAGGGCTAACATTTTTTCTCTCTTATTTCTTCTTCTTCTTCTTCTTCTTCTTCGTTCATGGGCTGAAACCCCCACGTTTACTCATGTTTTGGCACGACTGGAATTTTACGTGTATGTCTGTTTTTACCCCGCCATTCAGGCAGCATACGCCGATTTCGGGGAAGCATGCTGGGTATTTTCGTGTTTCTATAACCCACCGAACACTGACATGGGTTACAGGATCTTCTCCGTGCGCACTTGGTCTTGTGCTTGCGTGTACACACGAAGGGGGCTAAAGCACTAGCAGGTCTGCACATAAGTTGACCTGGGAGATCGGACAAAAATATCCACCCTTAACCCACCAGGCGGCCGCGGCTGGGATTCGAACTCACGACCTTCTGATTAGGAGGCCGATGTCTTATCCGCTACGCCACTGCGCCCGTGCCTAGTGGTAAGGCGTCCGCTCCGTGATCGGGAGGCCGTGGGTTCGAACCCCGGCCGGGTCATACCTAAGACTTTAAAATTGGCATGATCTACCGTAGAACTGTTCGCCTGTCTGAAGTCAGTGTTTCGCAGCAGCAGTCTTTAAGGAATCAGTGACACTTACCAATTCATCAACTGCTTTTTTCTCATCAGAGTACTAGTGTTTTCTTGATGCTACAGTATAAGGCATTAACCCTGGAAGTGACAGCTCTCTACCTGTTGAACTGTCCTGTCTTGCAGCGCCAGCCTCTAAGGAATCAGTGACACTCAGCAGAGTGTTTTCTTGATGTTACAGCCTTGGCATGCATCGACCCTGGAAGTGACGGCTCTCTGTCTGTTGAACGGTGCTGCCTTGCAATCAGTGACACTTGAGGACTTTGTGAACTGCTTTTCTCCAGTTCTAATTTTAAACTAACTGTTCTGTAGAGTGATTTCTTTCGCAGTGCCAGCCTTTAAGGAATCAGTAACGCATAACCACTTCGGGAACTGCTTTTCACTAGTTCTAATTTAAAACTAACTGTTCAGTAGAGTGATTGCTTTGTGTTACAGCCTTGGAATCTACCCTGGAAGTGACGGCTGTCTGTAGAACGGCCAGGAATCAGCGAAACTTAATAATTTGATGAACTGCTTTTTTTCTCTCTCAAGTGAAGCAGCAGACTGTTCAGCTGAGTGTGTGCTCTATGTTGCAGTCTTGGCATCTACCGTGGAAGTGACGGCTGTCTGCTGAGCGGTCCTTTCTTGCAGCGCCTGTCTTTAAAGAATCAATGACAGCCGCAAGGCGAGCGCGCACGGCTCAGGCAGCAAAATCACCTTTCAGCCCCGTTTAAGTCAAAAGGCAAGCAGCAAAGATGAAGTTAATAACCGGGTGGAGGGGGAGCCGGAGGGAGAGATAGAGAGACACAGAGAAGGGGGGGGGGGGGAGACAGAAAGATCATAGATGAGAGAGGGAGATAGAGAAGGAGAGAGAAAACTAGTTTGCCTTTGAAGAGAAGAAGAGAGAGAGAGAGAACGCTGGGTGGGGGTGGGAAGAGGCCGTAATAGAGAGAGAGAGAGAGAGAGAGAGAGAGAGAGAGAGAAGGGGGGGGGGGGGAGAGACAGAAAGATCATAGATGAGAGAGGGAGATAGAGAAGGAGAGAGAAAACTAGTTTGCCTTTGAAGAGAAGGAGAGAGAGAGAACGCTGGGTGGGGGTGGGAAGAGGCCGTAATAGAGAGAGAGAGAGAGAGAGAGAGAGAGAGAGAGAGAGAGAGAGAGAGAGAGAGAGAGAGAGAGAGAGAGAGAGAGAGAGAGAGAGAGAGAGAGAGAGAGAGAGAGAGAGAGAGAAAGAACAAGAACAATTCTTTATTTAACGAGGGTAATAGAGTAAGCAGTGATCTGCTTTTTTACATCTGGCCCTCGCCCTAAAGAGGGACTAGTCTAAAATTGCTAAAGAATAAGCAAGTAAAGAAAACTACTGCTACATGATTATAATAAAATGAAAATAAGAACATATCATCAATTTACATACAATACATTGCTTAAATGAAAAATGTAAGTTCATTTGACTGACATGAGTTAAGAATTATAGAGTAGATTGCACTGACGCAACAAAGCTGTAAATGCAACTATGTAAGAGAAGGAGAGAGAGAGAGAAGGAGAGAGAGAGAGAGAGAGAGAGAGAGAGAGAGAGAGAGAGAGAGAGAGAGAGAGAGAGAGATAGAGAGAGAGAGAGAGACAGAGAGAGAAGGAGAGAGAGAGAGAGAGAGAGAGAGAGAGAGAGAGAGACTGAGACTGAGAAAGAGGGAGGAGAGAGAGAGAGAGAGAGAGAGGGGGGGGGGGGGGGGGGGGGGGGCAGGCTGCCACGGCCGTCGGGGAGAAACTTGAGAGAGAAGAGGCTGTCCAGAGTGATATTGACATTCAGGCTGAGAGAGTTCGGGATGGGAGGTGGGGGAGGAGAGATTAATAATTTATGCTGTGGGTCATTGTTGCCCAGGACTGATTGTCAGATAAGCCTGAGCGTTACACTTTGGTGCCAGACTCCTGCCCCACCCCCACCTGCCAGTAGTGGACTCATCCTGCACGAGGTTGGTTGGGCTGGCTCACTGCGTAGCGGGGAGGAGGGGAGTTGACAGAAAGAAAGAGAGAGAGAGAGAGGAGACAAGCGGAGCTCTCTGGCATCGCAGGCAGTATCACTATCACTGGCAGTGTGAGAGCGGAAAAGGAGAGAAACTGGCGTAGTGTGAGAGAGAGAGAGAGATTGGCACAGCCGCGCCCTGCATTCACCGTAGTAGTCCTAGCGTTTAGTGGACCTGGAGATTACCCAGCATGTGACACCCCCTACCCTGGATCTGTACCTACCCCCTTGTGTTTTTGTGTGTGTGTTTTTACAGCAGAATCCCTGCACCCTGCTACGAGTGTGTTGAGAACCGAGTTGTGTCGTCGTCACTATGGGGGTGCGTAGGTCCTGCGGATTCTGCCACTTCACTGCCCCTCAGCGCATCATGGAGGTCCTCTGTATGGGCCTTCTTGTGGTGATGGTCATTGTAGCGCTGGTGACGGGGGTGAATTCTCAAGCTGAGGATCTTATGGATGTCGCCATGGACGAACGGAAGGAATTAGACATCAACCTTGCGGCGTAAGTACTGAAAAGTTTCAAAGTTGAAGTGCCCACGGTTTTGTGTTGCGTAGTGTCTTTTCATATGTTGTTTCTTTTTTGTTCGTCAACTGTTGAGTTTTAAGTGTGAGTATGTTGATTTAATTGTGACTCCATGTCTGTACAACATTCCCTTTTTTGAATCATTAAAATGATACCTGCCTAGACATAATGTTCTCTAATACGGCATTCAACTGTGTGAATGTTAAAAAGATCATTTTTTATTTATTTATTTTTTATTTATTTAAAGATTAAAGGATCTGTCAAATGATTTGTGCTTGATGCCCCTTAAGGTGGTGCAGTGGCATGCTTGATTTACGCAGAAAAAAAGCGCTGAAAAAAGAAGGTCTAACTCTTCTTTAATTCATCTGGCATTCCTACAGGTTGTCATAATGTCCCATGTAACACACTAACTTTCAACACATTCAAATGTTTGTTTTGCTGGTGAAATCTGTTTGGACCATTTTGCCAACTTTAAGCGATGGTATAGCTGATTGACTCGAACTTATAGTAATACTGACACTCTACAATAAAAAGTATAAGATGTCAGATGATTTTAGAAACAATTCTAAACCATGGTATGAGTGAAACTTAAGTCACACTTAGCGTACGTTTCACAATGCTGGTAGTTTCGTTAATCACTTAATGACTACATTAAAAATTGAAGAATGTACACACTTTTGGATATTCTTTCAAATATACTGCACCATTTTGCATGCTGAATGGTCAGTTTGAGATACACAGAAACCATGCACACCATACTTCAAGCTGAGATGAGTGAAAACTTATCTTACTAGTCTGAGATGAGCAGAAATACTTTCTCACTTGCCATTTACATATTTATCATACATGTTGAAGGATGAATGATGATACATTGTAGACGGATGCATGTTATTGATTAAAAGCCCCACAATGATGTGCTTGGCAAAAAAAGAAGAAAAAAAAGAAGAAGAAATAAATACTTTCTCTTTTCAAACTGACATGAACAGCATACAGTAATTTCTCCGTGTAACTGATGATCCTATCATTGTAGTGATTTTCTTTTCATCACAAATATTATTCGTTCAATCATATGGAACTTTCAAAGCTGCATGATTTATTTATCTGGAGTAGCATGTACCTGTGTGCTATATAATTCCATTCTCCTACACGCAGTGTTGTTAAATACTTGCATTCTCCTTGCAAGAAGCTGTGTACTAACCATGCAATACTCTTCCTTTCAATCAAATGGAACTGTAAAAGCTGAATAATTTCTTTCTCTAAAGTAACATGTACCTGTGTGCGATATAATTCCAATCTCCCAGGCTGATGCCTTTTCCTTCTCTTTCTCCTTTATATCAAGAGGTTGAGCATGAAAACTGTTGCTGACAAATGTGACAGAGTTCTCGTCATTCTTGCTCACTTTGTCATGGAGGATATAGTCAACTTTTTCTCCCGTTTTATGTGACTCTCCACCACGGAATGAGTCGGATGTCACCTCGCGCGGTTCTGCGCTAGGCCTAATATAGTCCGGGGGTTGTCAGGTATCAGTGTGAGGGTCACCTTAGTCACAGGCTTATAACTCGAAAAGTGTTCGCTCTTTTGTAAACCGGTTTTCACCAATGGATTGAGCATAAAAAACTCTTTAAGTAAATGTGAGAATATACAAATCATGCAAAGGTGACATGCGACTCATTCCGTGGTGGAAGGTCACAAATAATCGCATTCTTTTTGCAAGAAGGTGTGTGCTAACCATGCAAGCAGCAGCAGCAGCAGCAGCAGGTTGATTGCCGGCTAGCTGGAACAAGTTGTTGCAGCCCTTTTGTCTGAACATGACTGATAGCATGATCAATAGCATTACTCCACTTGCTCACAGCTAACTGTGTGTGCGCTAAATAACGGATCAAACTGTTAGGTGTCTGCATTCCCTTTGAGCCGTCACGGTGGATAATTGCAGAATGCCTGCCTACCTCGGCTTCATTGTTAGTTTTGAGTTTGTTTTGCCGGATATTTGGGGGATACACTTTGGCTGTTACATTATTGATCTGGGATTTATTCAGGTGGATATTTGAGATAAAACCTTGGCTGTATGTTCTTTGTGATAAGTTTGTGTGTGTGTGTGTGTGTGTGTGTGTGTGTGTGTGTGTGTGTGTGTGTGTACCCCCGTTTCCACAGGTTTGGTTGCCTAAATCACCATAAGGCAACCATCCACACGTGGATGGCAACCTAAACTCTGGATGGCAACCTAATTGTGTGGATGGTCGCTTCATTTAACACCGTTAAATTGACTTTTTTGACGGAAAGAATGTCATAACAATGTTCAAAATGACATTCTTTCCGTCCTCTATAGGCGACGAAATAGGTCAAATTTTGTGCATTTTTTAGTGCAAAATTCTTCGATGCCGGAGCGAGTACTGCACCCAGTGCTGTTGTAGTGCAAGTGCACTAGAAAGGCACTACACCCAGTGCCGCCTCTTAGGTAACCATCCACACTTTAGGTACGTGTGTGTGTGTGTGTGTGTGTGTGTGTGTGTGTGTGTGTGTGTGAAGCCAATATTTTGTTGATAAAGTTTCAATGTTGCAGCATTGATGTTTTGTTTGTGTAAATGCAGGTACTTGGAAGAAAAAATGATTTTTATTTTACGATATTGATTTTGTGTTTACTATGGGGGATATTTGATCTGAAGGGTAAAGCACTGAGCTTTGAGTTGGGGTTAATTGTGTTTGTGGATAATTTTGATAGTTGGACTAGCTGATATTTGTGTTAAAGCCAAGGGCTTCCCGGGTTGTTTTTGTGGATAGTTTAAGTATAGCCCTAGGTTTGACAACATTGAGTTGGTTCTGGTGGACGTTTAATTTTAAACCGTGTTAAGTACAGTATTGATGTTTAGTGTGTTTTTGTGAATATTCCTTAAATAAATAGATACATGGTTTTAATGTATTGATTTAGAGTTTGTCTCTGACAAATATTTGAAGGATAGGCCATCGGTGTTTGAGAATTATTTTGCGGTTTTCTTTAAGAATATATGTGTGCAGAATAAGGCTTGGGTTTTCTGTATAAGTATTGATTTTGCTTTCCCTGTGCTTTGGCAAATACATATCAGGAAAAACTTGGGAGTTCTGGACATTAATTTTGAATTTGTTTTGGAGAATATTTGGAGGCCGATCATGTGTTGTATTGTAAAGACTGGAGGGGAATTCTTTGGTGTCCTAGCTTTTATGTTTCATATATATAAAAGATGCTTGATATGATCTGTTCACATTTAGTTTTTACCCCTGTGAAGATGCATGTCTGAGATTTTGAGTTAAAGATTAGTATGAATAGATTTAAATGTGTTTAAGGACATATTCAGATGAATACCTAGAGTTCAGTTATACGAGGTATCTTTGATTTTGTGGTGTTGAAGACTCTTGTGATGTTTCAAAAACACCTTTTTTGTATGAGCCTATGTTATCCTGGATGCCTGCTTTTAATGAAATTAAAAGACACTCAATTCACAAAATATGTGATATAAATATTTCTTTTTTTTTTTTTTTTTTTTTTTTTTTTTTTTTTTTTTTTTACGCTAATAAGGCATTTTATTGTTTACCTGGGATTTATTGTTGGTTTGAGGTACTTCGTTTTTCATACTTTAAAAAACAAAAACATTAGTAGCCTGTATTGTTTTGGCAAAGTAACAAAATGCAATACATTTTCTCTTTACAAAAAGTACTTAATTTCATGGCTAGCCGTGCCTTCACAAAGCCTCGTAGTCTGTGTCACCGTAGTTGTCTAATGAGTGTGATCATAATTATTAGCTGGAATGTCGTCAATCGAGATTGGTATCAAATGTAAAGAAAACTTTCTGTAGGAAGCCAAAATTCAATTATAATCCCAACGAAGCTGGAGGTATCCCACGAACGCTATATAGCATTATAGAGAATACTACATGGTTAGCTGTGTCGTACCAGATTTACACGAGTTGTTTTTTCAAACATTGAACTGCGAGCGAAAGCGAGCTGTTCACTATTTGAAAAAGCAACGAGTGTAAATCTGGCACGAAACAGCAAGCGATGTAGTATTCTTTTTTTATTTTTTTTAATTTTCTTTTTGTACATTTTTTTTTTACATGTATATGGTGTACATTACAGGACATCACCTAACCGAAAGGACAGAAACATATAACAGAAAAACACACTTGGACAATTACAACATACATGGGGTGGGAGGATGGAATGGGGAGGGGGGGATGTTCAGTGGTTTGGTGGTCGCATTATCAAAAGGTTTTAGGAACGAAAAAACCTAAGGGTTACATCAAAACGTGTTTATACAGGCGCCAATCCTTGTAGAATTTATCTACTGTATTATTCACAACTGCGTTATACTTTTCACAAATAAATCTTTGCTTAAAGTTTCTACTAAATGTCTGAAAATGAGGGGTCTTTTTGTTCATTTTGGAAATATATACATGGTGTTTGGCACAGATTAATAACACATCAAAAGCTTTATCGGTGACTACATTGTTCGCCACTCCAAGAAGAACCAGTTCTTTAGACAGTTTTAAATTGTTGCAATGGGTGCAGTTCGCCTTTAGCCAATTTACAAATTCTATCCAAAAAGTCTGCACTTTATCACACTCCCAAAACATATGTAAAAGGGTTTCTTCATTTCTACCACAAAATGTACACAATGACGTATCCACAATTTTTCGCAAAAATAGAAACCTTTCTGTGGGCAAAATTCTGTACAATAATCGGTACTGGAACCATCTCAGACAAGTGTCTTTTGTTGTTTTAAAAACATGTTGAAAAATAGCCTTCTTATCTAACAAACAGTCTAAAGATTCAGACCATTTTTCGATACATTTTGGGACCGTAGTATGTTCAATCAGTTTTTTGTAAATAAGTTGTGTCTTACCTTTACAAATACATTTCCATTTTTTTATAAATATTTCACTCTTTAGTGAATTTTAACTCGAGAGGCATTTCTCTTCTTTATTATTTCGATGTTCATTGAAATATCAGACACTTCAAGTGGTTGTTGCGGCCCTATGCTCCACAGGGAGTCTACAGGAATAAGTCAAGTAAGTCAAGTCAAGTGGTTGTAAACAAAAATGTCAAAAGCACTTTGTGAATCAATTTCATCAATGTTGCATGACAGAGCTTTAAGAGATTGTTTTTACAGCTCACTCCTACCAATTTATGGGTTAGCATAGCCGCCGTGCAGCCGATTTCATTGAGTCTAAAACGTTGAGCCATTAAATGCCTCATACCTGACCAGTTCTGTCGTTGCAGAGCTGTGTTTGCAGTCAAATCAGCCATGCAGTACTTAGGGTAGAAAAAGTGCGGCGTGCAATACTTTGCCATCCATGGGATACTTTGATAGATGGGCTCGCTGACAGCACGAAACGTGTTGTTTTCTCGTGACAAAAAAAAAAACCCAGCGGGAGCCAATTTAACTAATTGATTTTTTTGTTAACTGTTGTGATAAATAATCTAATCGTCTTCGGAAGCTAGCTGCCCTATCGTATTTTAGTGCAGTCTGTCCTAATTTTTTCAGAACCCATTTTATTTGCGGTGGGAATGAATGGTCAGCGGGTGGGTGGGTGGAGGGGGGTGGATTGGAGTAGATATTTAACATCCTGTGTATACATGCACACACTCACATACGCAGACATGCATACGCAGAAATGTTCTCGAAAACAAGTTCAAGTACACGGTATTCCAGTTGTTATGATTGTGTTCTTGGCCAAATATTCAGTTGAGCCGTTAATAAACGCTCAAAGTTGTTTTTCAACAGCTCATCGCTTTAAAACTGATGATCCGACAGAGACAACAAACAGACCGACATTCCCAATTGAAAGAAATGAATTTAAAAACAAGCCAAGCAGAAACAGCAGGCCAGCGTGAAACGACGCAATTGATCCGCACTTAACTTTAAGGCAAAACACAAGCCACCTCCCTGTCCCAGGAGGAATAATGATGCGTTTCTCCCAAGCCTTGGCCATTAGCCTGATGAGAAACTGATATCTCTGGCAGGAATTAATCATCAAATTACCGGCAAGGCAGGATGCGTCCTGTGATGCAAATGGGTCGTTGTGCGCCGAGACAGAAAGCGGGTTGACAACGGGAAGCCATCAAATCTTGCAATCTAATGATTTGCGCAGGAAGCGTTGTGCCAACTGAGCGATTCCAGAGAAAGGTGTTTAAAAGTGCAAGTTTGTTTTTGATTCGAGTTAGAGTTCCACAGGTTATAGAAACACGAAAATACCCAGCATGCCTCCCCCGAAAGCGGTGTATGGCTGCCTAAATGGCAGGGTAAAAATGGTCATGCACGCAAAAACCCACTCGTGCTAAAACGAAACCACCACGAGTGTCCGCATGAGTTTCAGCCCATGAACGCAGAAGAAGAAGAACGGAAAAGATGAACATCACTCTGCCTATAATAGAGGTGGTTTTCAAATTGGCGCTGCTCCCGAATTCTTTTTTGTTTATTTTGTTTTTGTTTTGTTGTAAAACTATCGTATAAACCAAGTCATGTCCAATATAGGCAATTTAGACCTGACGGACGACAAGCCCCTTAACGTTTCCTTTCCTTGGTGCTGCGCTCTCCCAGTTTCCGTTGCGACGATAGCCAATACTGGCTCCTGCAACGTACCTCTACCAGATCCAGATCCAGATCCAGATCCAGAAGAAGATTCGAGTTTCGTATTTTGAGTTTGTAATTCTGTTCAGCTTTGCACTTCGGTTTGCGGATATAATACATGTATTGACAGACTAATGTCAAGTGTGCGTTGATCAGAGCAACACTGGGTACTACAAGAAGTCTTAGCTATTTATTGCACAGCTGCTGTTTGAACACAATAGTCTTAACTTAATTTATGTTTGAGATCATGCATCGAATGTATAGTGAGGTTTCTGTATTGGAGATCCAATCTACAAAGAGTTTTCAGTTGTTTTATAAAGCCCTAAGATAGGGCAAACACACACACACACACGCACGCACGTACGCACGCACGTACGCACGCACGTACGCACGCACTTACACACACATACACACATACCCACAAAAACACACACACATACACACACACACACGCACACACACACACACACACACACACACACACACACACACACACACACACACACACACACACACACACACACACACACACACACACACACACACACACACACACACACACACACACACACACACTTAAAACACATATTCCATGTCTCAGCTGAATTTCCCCATAAGCAGGATCATCAATTGTACTCATGTCAGCATTGTCACTGGTCACAACTCCATTATGGGCTATTATAAGATGTTTGATGGGTTGTTGACAGACTCGCTTTTTTGTCGGTCCGAGGGGGAGCATATCGCTAAATATCGTCTATTGTTTCATATTTATTGACCAAGGCCGAAGGCCGCGGTCAATAAATATGAAACAAAAGTCGATATGCCCCCCCGAGGACCGACAACAAAGCTGGTCTGTCAACAAACCATCAAACATCGTTTTTGTCATCATTTTGGTAGTGAGAAAATAAGTGCACAATCAACCCAGGGAGCCATGCTTTGAAACACGGGTTCCGTGCTGATAACCACACGAGTCCCGGTTTGGTAACCACTGGCAATCAAAGCTGGCGTGTGAAAGCAACTTTCTGTGTTTTTGAGTTCATTAAATGTTGGGATGAATATGTCAGGTTTGAGGATGCACAGTTCTGTAGGTTCATCTCGGTATTCCACCCCCTCGGCTTTCTGTTTTAAATATTAAGCTGAGTGGTCGAATGTGGAAGCTACGTTTGGTCAAAGGTCACAGAAGATTTGCGTCGTGCAGCGAAGGGAAGAATCGCGATCTTGTTTCCGACTCAGTACCTCTTTGTTTTTCATTAGACCTGTCATTCTGCTTGCTCGGCTTTGTTAGATGTTTGCATATCTTGTTGCTATTTTCTTTGCTTTTATTATTGTTTCTTATTATTTTGTGCTTCGTTTATCGATACAACGTCTTGTGCACGGGTCAAAATGTGTGTGTCAGGGGTCGTTTTACTTGAACTTGACGCTGCGTGTCGAAACACAGATACACGCACTCCATGACTCTGTAAGAAGACAAAACATATCGCTTGGTTTCATTTGTTTTTAATGAATGTATGACCTTTTATGAAGTAGTTTTGTTTTTTGTTTACTTTTGCCAGTTTGCCAGTTCGTTTTTGGAACTTTGCAAAGCAGTGTCGTGTCGTCTGTTTAGGTCTGGGGAAACACCAATGAAAAGAGCCGAAAAATCCCCGAGCGTTTCTATTGGGTTTGCTTTTGATTATCCATGTATAACCTGCTTCCTGCAACTATGGTAACTGGGGATTTATTGCCTGGGGAACATGAGATTTATTTCCCAGGTGCTTGTGAATGAAAACTCGTGAAAATGATGACAATCTTCATTCTTCTGCTTTTAGGGAAAACACAAATTCCAAACTCTTAGTTCTACAAAGTTACAACTTTTTGTGTGGCTGTTATGTGATGGTATCATTACAGCTATCATTTTTAAGGGGATTTATAGGGGTTTGTTGTTGGGGACAGTTCTTTTAATTTCTTGTTTATTTTGTGGGTGGTGATCCATTACTAGCAGATGTTCTGCATAGTAATTATTGCTGATTGTTTTGTTCGTACGTTATAAACTATATATTATAAAATCTTTTTTTCTTCTGAAAATCGGGTTTAGAGTTTCAAGCTTTTTTCATGCCTGACAAGACAATGGAAACCCCCTTTTAAGACCAGGCCTAATTTTCCGCCCCCCCCCCCTTATATAGACCTGATTTTTCCAATTTTTTTTTATAGCTTCTATTTATTTTATTTTCAGACTTGCTCCTTTATAAGGTCTTATTTTCTCAGATTTTAGGAGGTTTTAAAACGGGGGTTCCACTGTCAATCTGAAGAATTATGTATCTTCATAGAGCTGGTTCAGTGACACCTTGTTTTTTCCCCCGGCAGAGAAAAGCGAACTCAGCCTGATTTATTCGTAACTGATCCTGATGGCTTTCTTAAAGACAAAAGGGATACCTTACGTCTCGTTGTGATTTACAGCCTGGGGAAAAAGCTGCAAGAAAAGACACAGTTTCTATCTCTTTTCTGTCTTTCTTGGGATCCTTATTTGTATTTTGCTTTGTTTTGTTACAGTTGTTGTCCTCTGTTGTATCTTTTATGCTGGGTTGATGTATTGCTGCCTGAAAGACAATGTGACATTAGCTGTAGCAGATGTAATTCAGTCAAACGAAAAACAAAACGCAAGCCGAAAAAAACAAAAACCCTCCCAAAAACATAGGCAAAACCAGTCACTTTTTCACAGAAAGAAACAGACAAACAGCCACACATGCACCCACAAAAAGGCAGCCAGACAGATGGTATAGGATGGACAGGTGGACACACACGCATTCACGCACGCAGGCACGCACGCAGGCACGCACGCACGAACGAACGCACCCACGAACGCACGCACACACACACACACACACACACACACACACACACACACAAACACATATACACACTGGCAGATGGACACGCACACGTTTGTGACTTGTCACTGAGGAGGCAAATCACTGTGCAATATAGGTCTTGTTTTGCATCGAATGCTCGCACGCTGCTTAAGAGTCAAAGCGACCCAAAGCTTGTTGTTGCAGACGGTGGTATCATGTTCTGTAAGATCAAGTATTACAACAACAACAACAAAAAACACACCCATGTGATCGATCAGCAGAAAGCATTTCGCTGAAACTGTGAAATCATGCCTGCTGTCTGAAATATCAAATCTCAAGTATCGTGACAAACAAGATCTATAAAGGAAGCAGTGTATTTGACAGTGTTATGGTTGGTGCTTGATCGTGTGGGTGTTGTGAAATGGTTTCATCAGTAATGGTATTTTCTGAGAAACTTGATATGAGTTTGATGCTTAGTAAGAGTTACACCATAGAGTGTAAAGAAAACGTGCACACATACACTGTGACACACAGTGTGATACACACACACACACACATACACACATTTGCACGCATGCACATACACACATTTGCACGCATGCACGCAAGCACACACGCACGCACGTACGTACGCACACACACACACACACACACACACATACACACACACACACAAACACACACAGATACACAAACACACACACACATACACACACACACACATACACACACACACACACACACACACACACACACACACACACACTCACACATACACACACACACATACATACTACAGCCACACACAAATCAAATTTACTTTATTTTCTCAATCTGCCCCGTCACTGCAGCAACAATGCCACCGCCACCAATAACAAAAACAACAATAATATCATTGATGCAGAGCCTGTAGTTGTTATTTATCAGTAGATTAAAGGAACATTTTTTGAAATTCTTTTTTTTTCTTCCGCTACGTATCTTTTTTTTTTTATTCCAGTTAATATTTCAGCTGTGCTAACGAAACAAGGTCATCAAAACATTATGTTCACAAAAAAACATTTCCTTGAAAAACGCTTTGGCTGTTGGTTCTGACAACTGTTGCTGAGGTTGCGCTTTTTGATTGTTTGATCGGCGAGAGTAAAGTACCCGTAACAATTTGAAACGAACACAGCAGGGAAAAAAACAATTTGAACTTGCTGAAGGCTCATCTGCGCGTGTGGAGAATTGTTTTTGTTCAGGGCAGCCTGCTTTCTTTCGACGTCTGCTGATGCACAAATTGAAGCACAGCTGCGCAGGGTAAGGAAATAGCGCGATCAATAATTCTAAGTAATAGTGTACGCCCGAAACACAACGAAATTGGAAACATTGAAGCAGAGAAGAATTCGAAAAGAGGAATGTAAAATGAAAACAATTAGATCAAGACTGAAACTAGACAGTTGCAGCATTCACCGGACTGAGAGGGGGGAGGGGGGGAGGCAGGGAGGGAGGCATGGAAGAGAGCTAGAGATGAATTAGTGAGATGAGAGAGAGAGAGAGAGAGAGAGAGAGAGAGAGAGAGAGAGAGAGAGAGAGAGAGAGAGAGAGAGAGAGAGAGAGAGAGAGAGAGTAAAATAATAGGCTTAAGAATTGGGCGAAGCGAATGAAACGAAGGACAGCAAAGACAAAAACGTTTGAAGAATTGATAGAAAATGTCAAAGTGTGGGGAATCCATAGTGTTTTTTTTGCAGAAAGGGGTGAAAAGCATCTGACTTCTTGTTCAGGGCTGTGTTTTCCTCCGGCGCCAATTGAACATGATAGGATGAGAAGAAATGGCCAGAGAGGGAGGACAAATTACCTTTGTCTGAAAAGAAAAGAAAAGGGAACAATCTAATATAGATTGAGGCTTGGGGCAGTGGGGATGGAGTGCGTGCGTGCGTGCGTGTGTGTGTGTGTGCGTGCGTGCGTGCGTGTGAGTGTGCGCGTGTGTGTGTGCGTGTGTGTATGTGTGTGTGTGTATATGTGTGTGAGTGTGTGCGTGTGTGCGTGTATGTGTATGTGTGTATGAGTGTGTGTGTGTGTGTGTGAGAGTGTGTGTGTGTGTGTGTGTGAAAAAGGCTAGACGGTGTTCTTTCCTATGGGGTTTATACCTGCAGAAGAGCGTAGGGAGGGGGGAGAGGATAGTGATGGTTCGAGGGCATTGAGAGAGAACTGGGATTGAGAGCTTTTGTTGTGGGCCATTTTAAAGATGATTTTTGTAATTATTTTTACTGCAGGTGAAACATATGAACAATTACGTAATGGCGCCAGCTGTGTGCCTGTATTAGGGTTTCATTGGCACATTATGTATTTTAGTTAATTTGTACTGTCATCAAAAACTTTTTTTTCAGACTTTCTGTATGTCTTTGAACTTTGCTTAGTCAGGCAATATTCTACTTCATTGATCATAAAGGGACAGACCAGTATTTTCAGGCTACATAACCAAGCAAGTGAGCAAACAAATCAAGCAGGCAAGTGCATTTGTTTTTCACCGGAACAGTGAATAACAACCACGCAAACGCTTACAGACGAATGTAACGAATACGATAATTGATTAAACTAGTTATACAAAAAAATGCCCCGTCAAGCTACGAAGTAATGTGCGAAACAGTAGGCGTAGGCCGTCTACGATATAATAATTGAAACATAACTGTACACATTGTTAAGATAAAACGTCGTTTTACTTGCGTAATTTTCAACCTTAAGAAGGTTAGAATGCCAAAGGCGTACGTTTTCAATTGTAAAACCTCTCGCCGCAGCTCTTGTCTGTTTTCAACAAGTTTAAGCCCTCTTTTACGTGCGAGAGTCATGAATATTCAATGGACGATTGCGGTAAAGTTAAAAGCAGGAGAATTAAGCTGAAGTAGTTGACGTCGGAAGGAAGCGGAATTCGAGTTGCGAGAGAATACTTGAAAGTAATTTCCTCGAAAGGGAGTGTTTTCCAGCGTGCATTATTAATAGCAGGGCGATGGGCGTACGGGGGGCAAGCTGGACCTACTGGCAAAGACAAGCAATGAACTGAATACGCTGAATAATTGATGCCCAAAGGGGGTGCTTATCCTTAGCTGATGATGCGGCCGTTTCCATCACCCGAGTCCCGTGGAGCTTGTTGCTTTGATCGCTAACAAATGACACGTCGCAAGCTCTTGCCTTGTTCTTCTCTTTGGGAGCGTTTAACCAGGGGAGAAAGGTGTATGGTTAGGGGCACACACACACAGTGTTCTCCAAGGGCACCAGATGACCCAAAGAGTTATTTGTGAATGTTTTTACATTCTGGATGACACTTAAACACAATGACGCAAAGATAGCTTCCAGAAAACCATAAACTGTCACAGAAGCAGTTCATGCGATCCGTGAGTTTGACGACAATTGACACTCAGAAGAATGAAACATCAAGACACGTTATTTGGAGGGGGAGGGGCGAGGAGGAGGGGGGGGGGGGGAGGGAGGGGGTTAATGTCAAGGCTTTCACATCTTAAAAGAACCCACTCAAAAATACCTTAGAGAACTATTAAACCGGACAATCAAAACAGCAGCTAAATCTTGATACGCAACTATATCAGGAAGCACTTAGCTGCGCTTGTTTCTAACAAAGAAGACGTTACGGCCCAGTGAAAGGCAGCTACTGTCTTCAAACAAGAAATATTATTCTCAGACTATTGCTATATAGATGACAGGCATTCAGAACACATGTAGCTCATTCATTATTGCTTGACTAAAATATTTTCCGTTGGCATTATTATGGGGGCCAGGAGGCCCCCATTCTATACGGATAGTTTCGAGGTTGACCATGGGCAGCGCCATTTTGTTGTGAAATACGTCATCAGTTTGTGTACACAGGAAGTTGTGACATCCGTCACCCTATGGGAGGGGTGAAGGCAACATTGTTCATCAGTAGAAAGTTGTGAAATCCGTCACCCTATGGGAGGGGTGAAGGCAAAATTGGTCATCACTGAGTTTGTGTAACACAGGAAGTTGTGAAATACGTCACTCTATGGGAGGGGTGACGGCAAAATTGTTCAACAAAAACATCATAGGCCGAACTGTGCAGGGTTAACCGCAACAAACTCAAACCATTCATACTACTCTGCATTTGAGTGACTTATATACCAACATTTTTATGTCTTATTTTCAGCACAGGTGTAGGAAAAATCATGAACCAAAATGTTATTTATTTTCTAATTTAACATTTGTTTTACAAATTTGACCATGGTCTTTCAAACATACAGTGACATTAAACATTGTTATGTTAAAAAAAAAAGAAGAAAAAAAGAAAAGCTTTTGTGCACAAATCAGAAAATACATTGTACATTTTACCTACAGGCCAAACAAGAGATCCAAGCAACTTGCACTGATCTAAAAATACATTTTTAGATCAATGGCAAGTTGTCAAAAACAGGCGCTTGCATTTGGATGTGTCCAATGATAGTAGGTTTGGTTGTGATCAATCAGAATAATGTAGGAATAAAAATGTATGACAGTTTGGTATGATGACATGTTATTTACATATGCTGAAATATAAAATCATACATCATATAATATTAATATGGCTGTTGCCATGACCATGAACCCCAAGAAAGGTTTAATGTTATGTAAATCAAAATACCAAAATCAAGCACCTATTAATCTGGTCTACGGCGCGGGAAGATTGAGGCCTTCGTAAACGTTCAACGTTGGCCAATAATGATTTTAACAATGTTGTGTCGTTTTGTATTATGTTGTATTTTGTTGATCAATTGATAAATATGTCTTCCCAACATATTACAAATCAAACAGAAATAAAGTCTTAGAGAACTACAATAATTATTGTTGCCGTCAAAACCTTGCAAGGCCTCAACCGTTCTCACGAGATCAGTTACATTTCTCTCTCTCTCTCTCTCTCTCTCTCTCTCTCTCTCTCTCTCTCTCTCTCTCTCTCTCTCTCTCTCTCCCTCTCTCTCTCTGTATGTATGTCTTTGTCTGTGTCTCCCTCTGAGTCTCTCCGCTTCTGTCTTTCTATGTCTGTCTCTGTCTATGTGTGTGTGTGTGTGTCTCTCTCTCTCTCTCTCTCATCTGACTCTTGGCACACAGGTCAAAGCAGAGGTTAACTTGAGTGCACGTGTACCTAGGAGGGGGGTGATTTCTTGAATTAGCTGAGGGCGGAAGGAAATCGCTCACCTTGCACGTCCAAAACGTAGTGATATTGACACGCCAGAGAAAGGGGGAATGTACGTTCTGGCTCACCGATTCCGACAGACCCTAAATATTAACGCAAAATAGGCTTCTGGACTAAACTTTTACTAAAATGAAACATGCGACAAAATCAGAAAAATACTGCATAAATCCATACAAAAAAATACAGTAAAGTAAGGTTGTTTTGAACCAATGCCGGGTCTGTCGGAATCAGTAACCCAGAACGTACATTCCCCCTTTCTCTCATACAACCACGGAAATTACAAGCCGTTGCAGGTGTTCAAGCTAAATAATCGTCTCGTATCGAAAACAAAAGCAGACGACAAATTTAGTCAGTTGGAGTTGTCTCCCGTACTCCTGTAGCATGCACTAGTCAGTTTAGATCAGTGCGCTGCATCTCAGACTCTGTGGCTGCACCAGACGGTTCGGGAATTCCCAACAAAAGAAAAGATCATACGGCACTGACAACTTCAGTGTCAGCTGAACACGAGAGCGTTCAGTCTTTTAGAAGATTTGTATCTTGAAATGAAAATTAACGAATATCGCGCTGTCTGAAGGAATGGAGTACATATCGGACAATGACCACGCTCAGGCTAAAACGATAGGACATCTGACCGACATGCGACAATGTGAATCGGACATTTGGGGATTTTCATCGTTATATGTCCGACGACTAACGACATCCCTGCCTACATTATTCTGATTGATCACAACCAAACCTACTATTATTGGACACATCCAAGTGCAAGCGTCTGTTCTTGAAAAATTCCCACTGATCTAAAAATAAAACCAGTGCAATTTCCTCTGTCGCGCTTTGCCACAGAAACTCACGGTTTGGCCTGTATTTCTGATTTGTGCGCAAAAGCTTTCTTTCTTTTTTCTTTTTTTTAACATAACAATGTTTAATGTCACTGTATGTTTAAAAGACCATGGTCATATTTGTAAAAAAAATGTTAAATTAGAAAATAAATAACATTTTGTTTTATGATTTTTCCTACACCTGTGCTGAAAATAAGACATAAAAATGTTGGTATATAAGTCGCTCAAATACATGAAGGAATGAATGGCTCGGTTTGAGTTTGTTGCAGTTGACCCTGCACAATACGATCTATGATGTTTTTGGTAACAATTTTGCCGTGACGTATTTCACAACTTCCTGTGTTACACAAACTCAATTTTGCCTGTACCAGAAACAAGCCAGCTCCGAAATTCTCAAGAATTCTAGGATTCTAAAAATAGTACCGTTCACGCGTGAACGGTAGGTCTTGCTGGTAAACCGGCGGCTTGGGTCACTCTGTTCCAACGCTTCAATATTTAGGCTGCCTTTTCAGGCGGCCACCGAGTGCACTTTATGCAAATGACTTGTGTAATATTGTTCCACCACGATTGGTTCTGGTGTATCACGTGGTTCATGAATATTAAAACTTGTTTATTGATTCAAGCTTTTGATAAGTGTACTTGGTGGCTGCTTTGAAACTCAACAAAGCCTACTCCCCTTTCACAAACACTTCCCCGTCATAGCGGGTTTTCCCGATTGACAAAAATTCTTATTACACACTCAGACTATTTGAAGCCGCGTTTGTTCTCCGGTGGCCAATTGCATAAGAATATTCTGGTGATGAATAAACGCGCTTTGTGTCATTAGCATCTAAAGATTTCTTGTTTACAATAGTTGTGTTGATCTGATGAAGCGCGGAACTGATCTTAGGGTTGTCATGGTGAAACACTCGCTTCTGAAACAGTGCTTCCTTGTAGTTATCATGCGATATGCTCGACTTTACAACCTGTTTGCTTACACCCTTTGCTTTTTTAACCACCCCTTTCTCACTTGCAACACTGTACATCTTTGCACGCAATCCAACATACTCCTTAATTATCTTCCCATTCATTTCATCTTTCATCTTTCCAATAACCTTCTTGTTAACATTTGAGTGCAATGGTGATTCTTTAGGGTAGTCGCAAGTGTCATAAAAAGAATCTTTTCCTTTTACTGCAGGACTTTCAGCTTCTAGATCTTTGTAAATGTCATCCGCTGGAATGTCAAGTAAGAATGAATCTGTGTCTGTGTAAAGTACTCTCGATTTGGGATATCTTGGTTTCAAATAATCATACAAAAACTCAAGCATCAACAGTTTTGACAACTCTAGCACAGTAAAGCCTATGAATACTGGTTTGTCAAGCTTGACTACAAGTTTTTTCATTAAGATACCATACAGCTGTTCATGAAAGTATTTAAAGTCTTGATACTGTGGTTTGGATGTCAGCTTGATGGCCTCATTTTCTCTTGTAACAAGTCTAACATCCTTTCTCTTGTGTGGGTTTTCCATTGTCTTACCAAAGCAACTGTTGTTCATCAGTTTAAAAAAGTCTTTCTCTGATGCATCAGCGGCTTTGGTTCTCAGTTCTGTGTTTTTCATGATGTAAGGTTTCATAAACTGTTCTTGATCAAATAAAATTATACGATGAACAGCCTTCAAAATTAATCCATGTCTAATGTAAAACTGTAACAGTCTGTAGTGACACACATACTTCTTTTTGTGAAACAGATTGGGCACCAGCTTTGGAGGTTCTCTTGGGTTTACTTTTAACCTCTCAGCCGCTAAAGGATAATCATTATGTAGATCATGAAGTGATAGTGGATAGTCTAAGTCAACTTCTAGTATCCATCCCTTTCGACTGTCTGGGCCTGCTTTTAATATTGTCAGCACAACACATTGTGAAAATGGTCCTGAATAGATCTTAAAGTTCCGAAGTGGAAGCGTCTGACACATTGCCCAACCATACAAATTGTTTGCATCTAGATACATGATGTAATTAGAAGGTTTCATAGGATCAAAGTCGTCCAAGTATTTGTTGTTGGCTTTGCAGTAATTGTGTGAAGCCATACTGATTCCTCCACGTAGTCCATTTTCAATCATCTGAAGTGTAGGTAGATCTGATAGCAAGTCAATCTTTACTCCTGTAAATCTAAGAAATGCATCCCAGCTCATGCCTGGTGCAGATATGTAATGTGAAGGATCTAGATTGTAGTGCTTCATACATGTTCTTCTGTAATTCTCAAATATATCTGCAAGTAAACAAACATCAGCCAACAAATATTGATCATGATAATCACCCATTGTATTACATCCTAATTTATTCCATGCAGTCTTAGCGTGTTCATAGTCTTCGTCACTTATACCTTTACCCTTCAGCCGTGAGAAGTAAGCATCCTTTGGTGGTAACTCATCTTCATCAAACCTCTCCCACGAATCCATGTATTCATATGGATAGACTCCCTTTCTAACTAAGTCACTGTCAAAGTACTTACATGTGATTGGGAAAGCAGTTAGTGATGAAGATAAAGACTCAAGTGTTCCCATCAGATGTTGAGCAGAATCGTAGAAGTGTAAACTATTCAGAGTAAAGGCCATGTACTTTTCTGAAGACTGCGCAATGCATCTTGCTTTGTATTCATCAGTTACTGCCTGCATGATCAGATGTGAATCATAACCGCGCAAGTTATGGAAGAAGATTGGAAGCTTCCAAGTCTTAGGATCAAACTTTAATTGTAGATTACATTTGCTGTGTGCTGCTCCTCGGAACTGCCCACTTACATGATCATGATCTCTTACTATTGGATTGTCTGTGTTTGGTGTTAGACTTTGTTCGCATATCCAACACTGTGTGGTAGAGTTAAACTGTTCTTGGTCTTCAGGTTTCATAACAATGTCTGAAAGATTCAGTTGTTTGGAGCAGTCATTTCGCACTTGGTTCATTTGCTGTAAGAAGTTCTTTGCTGCATTAGGTCCTCTGTACAATTGCGGTTTAGAATGTTTACCATCTGAACTAACAACAATAAATGCATATGAACAGACTTGATGATTACTTAGAGTTACTGTTTTAGGTAGGTCTTTTGGTAAAGGTCCTTCATATGGCACAATGATAGATTCAAAGTCAGCATAAACAACATAAGGACTTTTCTGTAGTTTGCATACATTCTTAAAATACACTTTGCTGTCTGGCGGTGGTGTTGTTAACTTCACAACCGCATCATCAACGCTCTTACAATGTTGCTTGTGTATAAGTGCTGCATGAATTGATGGAATACGCAAGAGACATCGCCTACAAAAGTCTTGTTTACTATTGTGATTGCTTGTGCTCGCCATCAGTCTACTCATTGTACGAATCAAAGTGTAATGATATTTTACACCATCAGTCATTAGTAACATGTCAACATGGTTAGTATCACAATCACCAATCGTTGGTGAGTTCTTTGATATTCTGACTGGTTTCAGTTCATCTTCCTCATCCCACGTGTAAACATTTACGGTGATGGGTTTGTTTTGCTGTTCAAATTTGTCAATGCTTGTAATGCCGACAGGAAATTCAATACCAGTAAAGTTTAGTTTATTTCTGTATGCATGATAGTTCGACACTCTTTCTGCATTTTTCTTTACACTGTACAGTCTTGCCAGAACACACCACATAAAACATTTGTCATCATCATTCTTTATGTTCAGCACAGCACGTTTTTTGACAAGAGCAGGAGGTAAAGGTATGTAACTTCTACCTCTGATGGGGGCAAATTTACTTAGCTTCAATTCTATTTTTAGAATTTCACCTTCTGACCATCCGGATCCTTTCATCTTTGCATCCTCTGCAGCTTGCTCAAACCGTTTCATCATTTCATCTGCCCAGTTTCCATTCAATTCTGCCATAGAATTAAGTGCTAGTTGTCTGGTTGAAACATGAACTTCTAGCACCTCATCACTGACTGTTTTGTATTTTATTAAACTGACTATCTGCACTTTTACTGGAGGTTCAATCAACAAATTGTTTGGAATTTGTTCAATGGCGTCTTGCACACTGGACTGCACATTTTGAGGATCCGTTACTTGTAATTCAACGGTGTCAAATACTGTCGATAAAGATTCTAATACAGAGTCTTCCATCGCTGTGAGTTTGATTTTATAACTCAAAATAAAAATATAAATTAAAAAAATGAAGTTGCAATTCTTTCTCAGAGCTTCCATTTTTGTTAACACTATAAAATCTGAAATACAAAATCATTTAACATTTGTACCACGTGGAACTAATTGTAATTCCTCTTTTACAAAGGCTCTTTGCGGTGCTGGTTCTCTCAAGTAATATATAGGTGGATTTGTCTCTACTACTCTCTTGATTTCATGAATGTCAATACTCCAGATTGGATCCGTTGCACGCTTCCTGCTGTCACCCTCAGCTTCACCGGGTGCATATAAATATCTGACTTTCTGATTGAAAGGTAGTAATGCCACTGGTGTTGTTGACTTTGGAGCAACAGGTATTGTTTTCTGTTTGATTGCATCAACTGGTCTTAACCCTGTAGCTTTAAATACCTCCAGATTCATTGCTCTAAGTACTGATGGTAATCTTTTGACCCATTCAGTGTTACGCAATTTACTTTCTGTGTCCAAAAATTCCTGATGGTACTGATATGAAAACAGTTTTTCTGCCAACTGTTTGTTAAAGCTCTCAACAATAGCCTGTGACCTGTGGTTTCCTGGAATACCTCTCTTCACTGTAACATGATGTTTTAACAGAAGCTGGTTGACAGCTCCTTTAAACTCCTTACCATCATCGCACTGAATCATTCTGGGATACTTTAGTGGTCCACGTCTGTAAATTTCTTGCAGGGCAACAGCTGTAGCTATAGCACTTTTCTCTGTCAACGGTTCAGCATCTTTGTATCTTGTTGCAACATCAACTACAGTCAGTGCATACTTATATTTCTTCCTTCTGACTGTGTCATGCGGTAAATAGAGCAGGTCTATTTGATGAGTGTCATTCGGTTTAATGTTAACAAAGTGTGGTCGTGTAATTTTTCTTGGTGCAGGTAAATAGATCTGCCAAACTGCCTGCTTTGACAACCATTTCTTTGCTATATCTTGAGAAACACCTGCTGCGTCACTGAGCTTGTCAATAGCAGTTCTTCCTTTCCAGTATCCTTTTGGGGAATAATATATTTTAGATAACAAAGCATCACTCATGGTTTTTTAAATGACAGAATATTAAGATTTGACAGCACGCGCAATAAAGTAAACAACAGCCATACCAATAACAATGAAAACAATCTCGCCCACCTTCTGCTCTTCTGAAGGCTGATAAAAGTCACCCAGTTTTGGAGGAGCACTTGTCTTCATTTTCTTTCCAGTTACAAGATAGTATTCTTGAATGGCTGCATCAACATTGGCAAAGGTTTTGTTTGCATGTCCTTGCTGCCTGAGTTTATCATTCATAAAGTCTAACTGCGCAATTCGTTTCTTCTCGTATTCATCCTGTGCTTTCGCCAGTTGTTCCATGGCTTTGTTGTGCCTTTCCCTCTCTTCACCATTTTGCAGTTTAGAAAACAAATAGTTGCTGCCAGAAAATGCAAGCGCATTTACAATCGCACCTCCCACCATCATAACCAAGCTAGCCATTTTATTGTCTTACATGTTTATATTTTCTGGAATAATTCCTTGCTTCACCAGGAAGTCTTTTGTTGCAAAGGAAGCTGTCACAACACCAATTAGTTTAGCACCGTCTTCGAAGTCTAACTTTCCCAAGTCGGCTGGTTTCATTCTGAGGAGACTTTTACCCAGCATTGTGTAACCTACACTCAAGCCTCCAATCACTGCAGCGTGATAAACTAGATTAACTATTGTCTTTTCAGAACTCATTTTTATGTTATCAAAATTAAAATATTAAAATTATTCCATATGAAATGAATCCACTGCAGGTACTACTGTGGGCTTTTTTATTGTTTGTACTGCTTTGTTTGTTGGTTTTGGTGTTTCTGATTTTGGTGTTTCTGATTTTGGTTTTTCTGACACTTTATATTTGCCTTGCCAAAGTTTGTAAAGCAAGTATCCACCTCCTCCAACAACAGCTGCTACAGCTACTTTTCTGTATGATAGAAATGAAGATTTTAATTCTTGATCAGTTTGTGTGACCTTAGTCACTTCAGGAATGTTTGGTGTCTGCTCAACCTCAGACATAATGTTCTGCTTTGCCTTTTGATTTAACTTTTTTTGTCTGTTCCATTCGGCTAGTTGGCTCACGTAAGTGTAGCCTATGCGATCGTAACTTTGTCTGTCTGTGCGTGCGTGCGTGCGTGCGTCTGTGCGTGTGTATGTCTGTGGTAGAAACTCTAACATTTGAAGACGTCACATTACATTGACGTCACATTATGACGCAAGAGGGTCACGCGAAGGAAAGTCTCGGTCATTAATAGTTTTGAGCGCGCCGAGACTAGTTGGCAGTCGTGTCCTTGTAAGTAGGCTACATGCAGACAGACAGATCTAGATCTAGTGTCTCGCTTTCTTGCACAGTTTCACCTATGCTCTTTCTGTGTGTGTGTGTGTGTGTGTGTGTGTGTGTGTGTGTGTGTGTGTGTGTGTGTGTGTGTGACGGAGTGATTGAGTTTGTGTTTCTGTTTGTCGATTTCTTACGTGAGCCTTGATGGCTTCGCCTCTTGTTTTTTTCCTGCTTCTACTCTACCAGGTTTCTTTGTCACTGTGTTCACTTCTGGTATTTTCGTCTGCTCCACTGTCTGCTTCAACTGATCTGTCATCTTTTTTATTCTGAAAATTAATGTGTTTGAAAGTAATTAATCCAGCAACAAATGGTACTAATAAAGCACCAAATCGATAATACAGGCCACAGGCAAGAGATTCGAGGGACTTGGAAACAACAGGGTCATGAGTTAGATCATGTGTTAAGTCTTCCTCCGAGTCGAGAGGTGTAAAATGTCCAAAAATCTTTGTGTACAAACCTATAACAGTCTGTCCAATACTTCTAACCATCTTAGAACCAAGCACTGATTCATACCGTCCATGATACTTTTCTATATCTTCTGAGGAAAGATGTTGTACTTCTTCCACAGTTAACTGCTGCCCAAGGTAGTGTTTTGTTTTTCCACAAACAGCAAGTGAATACAATCTTTCTTTTTTATCAGGTATAGTCCTACTGTCACAGATTTCAATATCTGTAGCAGTCTGCATCAGCAATTCATCACAGTTCATTTTATTTTGATGCAGAATAAAATTAAAATCTAGTAATTAAACTTGAGTAAGAACTTAGGTAGGAACTTAACAAGAACTTAGGTAGGAACTTGAGTAAGAACTTAGGTAGGAACTTAACAAGAACTTGGGTAAGAACTTGACAAGAACTTAGTAAGAACTTGACAAGAACTTGTGTAAGAACTTGAGTAAGAACTTGACAAGAACTTGAGTAAGAACTTGACAAGAACTTAGCAAGGATTTCTACAAACATACATACTGAACTGGTTGATCAGTTTTTAAAACCAGTTTCGAGTGCTTAGAAGATTTCAGATTATTCTTTATTCTTTCTCTCTCCTGTTTGTTTTCAATGACATCATTTTCTCGAAGACACTCTTCAAAACTGTCACGGTCCTTTGAATAGAACAATGTTATTGTTTTGAGTTGCTCTCTAAAGTCTTTCAGAACTGCATTGTATTTTTGTGTTAATATCCAAACTGATATTAATGCATGTCGTCCACTGAATGCAAGCTTTGCTAGTGCACTTTTCTTTCTAACAATGTCACGTTCTGCTGCACAGTCATCAATAATAAACAGTGTTGGCGTGTTCTGAAAAAGATCGAAATAATGCTCCAAGCAAACATTTAGACGATCAGAAGGATTTACAATAAATATATTTTGATCAGACCATATGAATTTTCTCTCCTTGTATGTTCTGTTATGCTTTATGGTTGGACAGAATATGACTATGTGTTCAAAGTGATTTATGTAAACAGTCTGTAATAAATCCAAAACATATCTTGTTTTGCCGCAACCTGTTGCCCCACAAATCAAAGAACAGTGTGGATCTTTTGGAAGAAAATCTAGATACTTCATTTTAACACGTTCAATAAACAATATCCTGTAATCTGCTTTCAGAGATGTTTAACTGCGCATCTGACACAACAAACACGTAGATCTTAACTGATTTACTACTACTCCCTACTTCCTTTTCAATTTGTATTGTGATTCCTTCTGATCCGTTTTCAATTCGCCTTCCACTTCCATGCAGTTTGTTGTCGTCAGTTGTTCTGAGATCCAGCCATAACGCATATTTATTTGTCAAGAAATCTTCTACGCCAACACCGTGTAAATGTAGATCTTTAGCCACAAGATCAGATGTTGGGTCTTTCAATCTTCCTCCAGTAAAGTACTTTCTTGCTTCATCATAGTGTTGGTATGGCAGCATGCCAGATGCAAATATTTGGTTTGGCTGCCCTTCAATTGTGCAATATACTCTATTGATTAGTGGATTGTAAAACTTTTCTATTTGCCTTTCATATGAATCTTTTGGTTCCTCAAACAACATAAGTATTCCCTTCATTGACCTAGCTGGTGTATTCAAGTTAATGTTCCAGATTGGATCAGCCTGGCTTTTTGAAAGTGTACTGTGATTCAACACTCTTTCATAATAGATAGGCAGCTTAGAACTGTACTGATTTTCTATAAGTCTAGCCAGTTCAGGATGGTTTACAACATCAAACTCTAAAGAAATTCCAGACACCTTATACTTTGCTTCCGGGTCTTGTGAAAGCATAACACGATCATAACTATTGAAAGTCAGGTCGTATGACAGCCTGTCACGCAATGCTCCTTGATAGAAGGGAGGATGTGAATTTATGAGTTCAAAGTCAAGTGGAATACAAAATTTGTTTCCAAAAGCAACATTGACAGCGTTATCTTTTTTGTTATTGTCAGCTTTATCTCCTGCTCCTATTCTAACTTTTATCCCATTGTCTGACTGAATCCCTTGAAACACTCTGTTTTTCTTTTCATTGTCAGTTAACCAATTATCTGCATAAACTAAAAATACATCTGCATTATTCAATGACATCACTTCCCGCCCTTCCAGTTTGACAGTAATCTTCCTCACAATTGCTCTTCCTACATTATAAGCCAAAGTCCTATTTTCATCTGAACCAGATTCTAATTCTAATTTGAATGATAGTCTTACAGTGCCTGGTACAATAACATCGTTCTTACCTAGATTAGGAAACCTAACAGTAAGTATTTCATTCTGATCAATAGTAGAAGGATTATTTGTGACTATAACTGTTTGCCTTATTCCTTTTACCCCGAGAGGTTCTTTCAGCCTTCTGTAAGGATCAAGAACAGAACCGAACGATTGTGCCATCTTTTTTTATTTTCAAAATAAAAAATAAGTTACAAATGGCAGAAGGTGGATTTGAAGATTTATTTGAGCCAGCGGACGACATGAGCGAAGCAATCCCTTTGGTTCCCTACCATCATTCACTGCATTATGAGGTGGCACGACATGAACTTCTGGAAGGTAAAGTTAGAGATTTCTACAAAAGTTTAGGAGAAGAACCTGATGTTTTAGATCCAAACCAGTTCAAAATGGAAGCAAATCATTTATATACAACTAGCGATAAAGGAGAAAAAGTCCAACTTACATATAAATCTAATCCTGCTAAGTTTCTATCAAAAGTTTCACTAAAACAAAAACTTACTGCTAATCGACTTAGGCAATTAGATATTGTGCCTAGCACACGGTCATCATCTTCCCATGTTGTTTCCTTACTTCAACAAGCAGAACTAGGACTACCAACTGCTACTCAAATAGAATCTGTTCCATTGCAAGATCTTAATAAACTTGCAGATGAGGCTGATCAACTTATACAAGAGATAGAGACTTCTTTTTCTGAGGAAACTTCACTGAAGACTCCACATGAACCATTACCTATGAGAGAAATAGAAGCCCTTAATCAATCACTACAAACCATCAGAGGTGAAATAGCAAATAATCTGTCAAAACTAGGTCAGCTGGATGAAGATATAAACAAAGAGAAACAAAAACTTGCTGATGCTGATGATTTGAACCTAGAACAAGAAGTAAAAAACAGAATTTCTAAGCGTTTAAAAGATTTGCAGGAGGAGAAAGCCATAAGGTTAGAAGTTCTAAGTAACAATAGAGAACAACTGAGAACACAGGTCAGCAGAATAAAAAATACAATTCAAAGAATCCTTTACGAAGACACAACTCTTGCTGAAAGAATTAGAACGCTTTTCAGAGAGCAGGGAATCACAATAGCTAGTATACTAACTGCGTTAGGATTTGCAATAAGCACATTAGTGTTAACACTCACAGGTGGCACTGTCACACCTCCACCTCCACCTTCACCTTCATCTCCATCTGATCCGGGATGGGTAAAGAAACAACTCAAACACATTGCAGAACTATTAAAGAAACTAGCAGCAAAAGCTTTGGATGCACTTCCAGGAATCATTGGTTCAATTGTTAGCTGGCTGTTATCTTTTGCAGGTAAAGTTGTTGGTTTCATGGCTGAACATCTCTGGACTCTAATAGTTTTAATTGCAGGTGTTCTGCTAACGAGAATAAAGCAAAAGTAAGCCTACACCCACTCCACCAATTACTAGAGCAGTCTTCTGCGATTCATGATCATCACTAATACTAACAGCTTGATCATCACTAGTGACAGAATGATCTTCACCTGCAGCGTGATCTTCACTTGTCACGCTTTGTTTCTGTTCATTGTGATATGGCTGTAACATCGTTCTGATTTCTGAATTCAGTTCTTCACCCTTTCCAAGCGGCTGGGTGTCACTAGCAATAATGATTTCATTGTTATAATTTGTTATTGTTCCAATCTGCAGCTGGAGATCAGAAGGTAACATGTAAAGGCCGTTACCAACAGCAAAGTCAACTTTTGATCTTGCATAACGGAGAGAGTCTTGATACCTTTTGATGCTGGAAGGCAGATCAACTGCAGAGTTTATGACATCTTCTAAATTTGATAACAACTGTTTCTGTGCACCAAACCCTGTGCTTGTTCTCATTATGTTTGATCGTGTCTGTGCCTGCGAGCCTAGCAAGCACCACGCATATGTTCGGATAGATTCATTGATCCTTTCAACACCTGATCCAGTGAAACCTTTGCCGGTGTCTAATATAAAAGTAGTCCATGCATTGTGGTGCTGTTGTTCTATTGATCCTAACTGTACCTGCACATTTGAAGAAAAAGATGTATGACCTGGCCAGTAATCAAAATTATACCTCCTGTGGACACCCCATAAATATAGTGTTCCCATGCCATGGTTTTTGTCTTGCTTTTGCCTAAAGTCGGTCTTAAAATCTATATTGAATTCATTGCAGAGACGCTCATACACTTTCATGTTTATCCTATTGTTGAATGGGTTCCAGCTCTTTTCATGCGGCATTGGTGCCTGAAGTTCAGACAAGATTCTCCTGCACTGATAGTAAACGTGAAATGTGTACACACACTTTGTCAGTAAGTTTGAATTATTCATGTGGTCTGCATAGGACACTCCACATCCTGTGGTTGCACAGAATATTGCAAAGTTTAACTGATTCTGATAGAACTGAATTGGGTGAGAGTTCCACATCTTTGGAACACTATCATTTTTGATTGGGGGATTTAGGTAAGAATGGAATGGGTCAGGCACTTTAACGCGAATGGATTCTGTTTCTGTTACAGCAAAGTCCAACTCATGGAAAGAAATAGTCTTTGGATTGTAATATGGTCCAGTTTTGTATTTAACGTCTTTGTTGAATTTATACTGAATCATTTTTGTTGTTGAATAAAAAATGTTTATCACACTAACAAATGTGAAGACTAGTGTGCCAGTTAAACTTGCAAACCCTATCAACAATCAAAATGGAGGAATGAAAGTTGCACTGCATGAAATTATGTACAAGGTTACTTGGTATAATATCAGTAAAAAAAAGGCTAACAACTGGGTTAGAATTAATGGTAAAACACATTCTGTAGAAGATGGTTACTATGACTTCTGCACTTTAGAGAAAGAATTGTTTGCTCCAGTAGGTATTACAGCGAGTTTAAATCATGCAAGTCTCATTGCTACTCTTACTATGCCCAAAACTAGAGAAGTAAACGTTGAGTTTCCAACCAAACTCCTTGATATGCTTGGAATTACAAAAATATACAAGGGAACACGTCCCATTGACATGGATGTTAACAGTGTACTGTTTGTTCACATGAGAGAGCTTAACACATCCTATAATCTGTTTAATGATCAGCGTTCTGATCTGCTTAGGATTCTTCCACCGAGTGATGCCTCTTTTTGTAAAATGCACGTGCCAACATTTAAGACACTTCAGTTCAAGGACTTGGAGGAAGGGTGTCATGAATTCCTACACATTGATCTGAAAAATCAAAGTGGACAACCAGTTGATTGTTTGTTTAACATTACATTGGAAATAGTTCCATAAAATATTGAGTATTAAAATGTCGAGTGGACCTACAATAGCTTATCCTGTTGCATGTTCAACTATAGAGTTGAAAGATTTAGCAGACGCTATCGACTTTGAGAGCAATGCTGAAGTTGGTGCAGTGTATGCATTCGAGTTTACAGACACTGGTCATTACAAGAGAAAGGAAATCGACGATGAAAAGAAACCAAGATTTCTCAAACTAGGTCAAATCCGTGATGTTAATGTACCTGATCCAATTGTCGATGACATATACTACATGTGGAAACATCAGAATAAAAAATGGGTACTTAGTCCTGTTATAAAAAAGATTGACTGGGAAATGAAGTTTGAATTTGTGAGTCCATACACTCTTGTTGGAAAAGACGACACATTCCGTAAGTCAATCAATGCTAAACCACTAATTGTTAGCCTTGTTCCTGCGATTAACAGCAGGGGAGAAGTTGCAGTTAAACCTTTCCATAAGAACAACTATCTCATTCACAGAAAACAAAGTGTTGAAAAGGACGCTGACACCATTGTCGATTTTATACCCAAGCTTCCAATAGGGCAGAATGCAACTATGATATTTGATATAGTTGTCAGGAAAAGGGAAGAAACCACAAACACTGTTCTAATGAGAGGAATAAATCTCAACTGGAGACCATTAAATGTTGAAGAAGTCAGAGTATTTATTGCTGTTCAAAAGGATTCTAACACAATAAAGAAACAGACGTCAAACCAAAATGTTGTTGTTAACGCAGATATAAATAATTTAACAGAAATAAGAAGTATTAATCTTACTTATCTTGATTTGATTGCTTTCTACTATACAGATAAGGTGTTAAGCAATGAACAGCTTCAAAGCTTAGCAGAAACACTGGCCAGTGAGAATTAAGATAAATATTTTATATTTTGCATTAAAAAGATGACTAGCAGTGTGAAGCTTTATCCTAATATTGATGAAAGTGCAGCAGAAAGTCAACAATTCAGACTGGCACACATTAGTAATATACAAAAACAACTAGAAGATGAATTAGAAAAATATTCTCGCGCTAGACGTAAGTACTCAACAACTTACAACAGCCTTTCTAATGCCAGCACTGGTTCTACTATCCTTGCATCAGCTGCAGGTGTAACGGGAACAATTCTGTTAGCTACCGGAGTAGGGACTCCAGTTTCTCTAATCCTAGGTGGTGTCGCAGCAGCAGTTGGTGGTTTATCATTTATAGCATCAGCTATAATGAAAAAAATTGTGAAAAAGCTTGAAAAACACGAATCCATTTCCACTCTTGCATCATCAAAATTGTCTAGCCTAAAACTGTCTATCAGTAAAGCACTTGAAGATTCAAAAGTTTCTGACGAAGAATTCAAACAGATACAAACAGACTTTGATGACTACAAAAGTAAGAAAGCAAGTATTCAAACAAAAACACGAGCTGAATATAACAAGCCAATCGATATAGAAGATCTGAAAAAGCAGTTTTTAAAAAAGGGGATTCAAATAGGACGGGAAGAAAAAGTAAAAATAGAATCACTTGTAAAGAGTTAACTATTCGTTTAGACAGTCACATTGCATGTATCAGATATAATTCTAACAGTGAAAGAACATATGAAGTAAAGTTTGTAAATGAGAGAGCGTATTGAGCTTAAGAATGTTGTATGAGAGAAAGGGGGAATGTACGTTCTGGGTTACTGATTCCGACAGACCCGGCATTGGTTCAAAACAACCTTACTTTACTGTATTTTTTTTGTATGGATTTATGCAGTATTTTTCTGATTTTGTCGCATGTTTCATTTTAGTAAAAGTTTAGTCCAGAAGCCTATTTTGCGTTAATATTTAGGGTCTGTCGGAATCGGTGAGCCAGAACGTACATTCCCCCTTTCTCTCACGCCAGATTAGTGCAGTAGCGTATTGTGCTAAGCGGGAAAGCGCGCTTTTCTGCCGGTATTCTTGTTAACTTCGCAATTTCCGGAAAACATCCACTTTCACTTGGAGACTGTTCTGTTTACATTCGACACTATCAAAACCACTTTGCAATACCGAAATAATTTTTTCTGTGTTCGAAAGCTACAGCCAATCGTTATTATGTCCCCTTAGATAC
>NC_090248.1:34477626-34492126 GCF_037325665.1 Littorina saxatilis
CGAACTCGATGTTCATCTTCGGGTAATTTGCCTATAGACCGTGGAATATTCTGCAACGTTTGAAGAAAAAGACGTTCAACTTAGGGGTAATTCTGTATGTTCTCCAGTGCTTATACGAGAGAGGTAATTCTGTATGTTTTCAGGACTTATAGATGGTAAATTATGTGTGTTCTTCAGTACTTATACTATTTGTAATTTATTCCCAGCAGAACAAATCATTCCACCGTAATTGCGCACGTTTTGAAAACGATGTCCACCTTTGGGGTAATTTGCTAGTGGGACTACACTCGATGCCAGCAGAGAACATATTTATTTTGGATAGTAACTGCATCCTGATTATTGATTGGTGAAGCAATTAGTCAGCAGCACAAACATCGCCACTGAATAAAGTAGGGACAGCCCCCATTTCAGGACTGCAGAGAATGTTTGCGCAGACCTCTTCTCTCTGTGTGGACGCCACAGGAGCGTGTATCAAGTTGTCTGCTTCAATCCCAAGTCGTGACTATATTTCATCACACTGCCGTACCATTCTAGCTTCGCTGCGTCAGCGAGAAGAAACCCCAGCTAAACCTGTTATAACTGATTGATGAGTTTGCGTTGAAAATCGAGTAAATCCCGTTTGGTACTCCTCTTCGAAAATTGTAAGATACTTGAGAAACTAGAAATGGACTAATGGGAGTCCCTGGCAGTGAAAACAACTTCATCAACCCAGAACGCAGTAACCCGCGCGTATGATTGAACGAATCGTAGTTGGGGACCCGGCTAGGCAATCTGATATATGTGATACAAGTCACCTAGTTCCATTTCAATGCTTCTAATTGTCAATAGCTGCAGAAGAAATATTCCACACGTAATATAAGCATTTGCTTTCAAGAGTGCGTGCCCTAGTTGTATATTTTCAATTGTTTCATGTGATGAATTTTGAATAACATTTTGTTTAAACCAAGAATGATTCCGTTTAACACCCACTCACGTCTTGTGTTTGAGATATATTCTTTCTTACATGAACATTGATAAAAGGTTCTGTGTGACGTAACCTGGAATTGTCAGTCGTCAGAAACGAGCCTGAGTCGTGTTTATCGCATAGAGTCGTTCAAGCAGCAACGCAAAGACAGTCTCTATTGGATTCAACCTTACTCTAGTGAGTTGGTGGCTGGAGACTTTTTTAAATTTGAACTTCGATAACAGTTTGTGCGGGATGTAACTTGGGATTGTCGTCAAAACCGAATCTGAGTCGTGTATATCGAATAGAATCGTTCAAGCAGCAACGCAAAGACGGTTGTTATTGGATCCAGACCTTACTCTAGTGAGTTGATGGCTGGAGACTTAAGCGATAATGACAGACAGGCTTGCTGACAGAATGACTGGTTCTGTCCAAGTTCATGGAGACAGGATGACTGGAAATTATTCTGAGCCGTAGAAGTCTGACAGTCACACACGACGGGAACTGACAGTTGGGAGGCTTGGGTTAGATTTTCAATCAATCAATCAATATGAGGCTTATATCGCGCGTATTCCGTGGGTACAGTTCTAAGCGCAGGGATTTATTTTAATTTTTAATTTTTATGCAATTTATATTGCGCACATATTCAAGGCGCAGGGATTTATTTCTGCCGTGTGAGATGGAATGTTTTTACACAATACATCACGCATTCACATCGGCCAGCAGATCGCAGCCATTTCGGCGCATATCCTACTTTTCACGGCCTATTATTCCAAGTCACACGGGTATTTTGGTGGACATTTTTATCTATGCCTATACAATTTTGCCAGGAAAGACCCTTTTGTCAATCGTGGGATCTTTAACGTGCACACCCCAATGTAGTGTACACGAAGGGACCTCGGTTTTTCGTCTCATCCGAAAGACTAGCACTTGAACCCACCACCTAGGTTAGGAAAGGGGGGAGAAAATTGCTAACGCCCTGACCCAGGATCGAACCCGCAACCTCTCGCTTCCGAGCGCAAGTGCGTTACCACTCGGCCACCCAGTCCAGGTGTGTGTAGAGTGTCAAAAGGTTTTCAGGTTTGTGTGATTCTGGGGAACTGATGTGTGAGAGTGAGTGTGTGTGTGTCACAAATTAGAATATGGAATCGAACTTTAAAGACGTAACTACACACCCACCCTCTCTCTCTCTCTCTCTCTCTCTTTGCCATTTTATTGTTTATGTTTATTTGCTTGTTTGCTTACTTGTCGATTGTTTGCTGGTTCGTTCGTTTACTTTGTTTATTTGTCATGTTGCTTTACTTGTTTATCATTTATTAGATATTTGTATTAGAAGTAAGGACCGGTTGTAAGAAAAGGCGTCGCCTTAAACCTCTATCCTTGAAAAATAAAGTTCCATCATCATCATCATCATCATCTCTCCCTCCCTCTCTCTCTCTCTCTCTCCTCTCTCTCTCTCTCTCTCTCTCTCTCTCTCTCTCTCTCTCTCTCTCTCTCTTTTGTAACCCTCTCTCCCTTTCACGGTGCATTATACATTCTGTTTGGTCCTTTGTTGTAGCAATTAACACGATAGTGAGTGCGGTGTATGCATGCCCCCTTACGCAAGACTCGGTTATGGCCGAGTTGTGTGCCACCCTACCCAAATCAATACCAGCGCGAGTTGAACAGTAGAGTACTGGCTATACAGTTTCTGTAGATTCTGAGTTGCCGTCAAATTTACGGCCTATGAGGTTTTGGATAAATTGGCGCTTCAGAGCATGTCTGGTCGTACCCATCCTGAACTCATGTCAAAATGAGTTCGGCTCATTCTCTCCCTGACAGGATGCCTTGAGTTTCCTTGCCTAGCAAGGAAACAGAATTTTTTTAAATTTGTTTTTATTTATTTTTTTACATATTTAGAGCTTTTTGTAATGTGTTATTGATATAAGCAGATTCGCGATCGTCCATAAAGATTTGTCATGGTGTTTTGTAATTTTTGAATTACAGAGCAATTTTTATTTTAGACAGTTTCAAGCGAGCTATTTTTCGCGGATGTATTTACTGTGCAAACAATTCTAAATATGGCAACAGTGTCACGTGATAATCCACCGTTTGGTTTTGGCGGTCGCTGGAGCAGACTATTTTTTGACAGTGATGCAACCATACATTACGGTCTCCTTCCGGCAGCAGTCCCAAAATTTCGACTTGTTTTGACCTTAGAACGATGTCTTTATCATAACTGTGAAGAACAGAACGGAGACAACTGTCGAAGTCGGCCAATCTGCAATCATTTTCGTCTCGCGAACACTGCTAGCGAACAACATAATTATGGGAGATAACTTTGTATTCTTCTTTTGAAAGATTCGCGTAGGACTTTAGCGTCCGGTCAGAGGGACTTAAAGCGATAGCGTGGAGCGATGATGAATCAGAATGTGGTCGTACCGTGTGTCATTTTGTTGTCTCGGTACGCTGTTGTTTTGCTGTTTGCAAAAACAACCACTATTAAATATACCGAGTTTTCTCTGTTTTACATGGGTTTATGTATAGTGTTAAGGAGCAAGGTTACAGCCGGCTACAAAGTGTGAAACAAAACACATGGAACTAGTTGTATTATGGACTGGGTGGCCGAGTGGTAACGCACTTGTGCTCGGAAGCGAGAGGTTGCGGGTTCGACCCTGGGTCAGGGCGTTAGCAATTTTCTTCCCCCTTTCCTAACCTAGGTGGTGGGTTCAAGTGCTAGTCTTTCGGATGAGACAAAAAACCGAGGTCCCTTCGTGTACACTACATTGGGGTGTGCACGTTAAAGATCCCACGATTGACAAAAGGGTCTTTCCTGGCAAAATTGTATAGGCATAGATAAAAATGTCTACCAAAATACCCGTATGACTTGGAATAATAGGCCGTGAAAAGTAGGATATGCGCCAAAATGGCTGCGATCTGCTGGCCGATGTGAATGCGTGATGTATTGTGTAAACAAATTCCATCTCACACGGCATAAATAAATCCCTGCGCCTTGAATATGTGCGCGATATAAATTCCATAAAAAAAAAGATAAATCTCTGCGCTTAGAACTGTACCCACGGAATACACGCGATATAAGCCTTATATTGATTGATTATAGTTCTCTTTATTGTTTTCTGGGAATAAACTGTTAGCAGAATTTATGAGACCATGGGCAGCAATAGAAATACAAACTACAGGGCGAAGTCTTTGATCGTTTTTTTCTCTGTGTTTTTGTTCTCGCTGCAAGTGTTCTTATTGCTTTTTGTTCTCACTGTTTTCTGTTCTGCAGATCATAAACAATGCTGCACAATTCCTTTTGATGTTCGACTTGTGGGCATTGGGAAAATTGCAAAACAGTTTTTTTCTTCTCATTTTTGTCCTTTTTATTCCAAAAAATGCAGAATAGTTTTCTTTTCTTCTCATTTACCTCGCAGAATGGCTTTAATACGCATTCTGTTTCTTTTGATCGTAAATATGGCAGAATAATTTCGTAATACGGTTTCTGTGCTTTCTCTGTAGATCGTATACCTTGAAATCTCCAGACATTTAGAACTGAAATGTTTTTAGTATTTGTTGCGTTACAGGTTTCGTCTTGGTTATTTTGATTGAAAGCAATCATAATCGCACGTGTGGGCTCAGATTTCAAACTGAAATTGAAAAATGAAAAGGTTGTTTTTCGTATTTCTTCTCTAAAATTCATTCAATCTCCAGTTCATAGACACTGCAGACGAGTTGACAGTATTTTGGAGAACTCCCTGGAACACACAGTAGGTTCTTGGGTCGGGTTTATCAGTTATGCGACAATACATACCGGAAATGCATACATTGTTGATCTAGGCTACTTGACAACTAGGTTCGTTACGCAATGGAAGTTCTTGTTCGCAGCAGATCAGTAACAAGTGCAAACCCTAACAGATGGTTAACTATAAATTGAGAAACATGTAATATGATTGTGAGGATGGAGAGCAGTTGTTTTAAACAGTTGCACATGTAGACTTCAAATTTCTTCGCGTTATTACGGGCTTTTCCGATTTCCGATTGATTTGCTGAGATTATTTTGCATCGACAACATTTTCAGTTGGTAAAGATGCCAGCAGAGATATTTTAGAACCCAGGCACAAATGGCAAATAACTGAGACGAGTTGTTATCAACAACTTACTCGTGTGAACTTCTAACCCAGAAGTGTGCTCTTTCAATTTCGTATTTATATTGTGGAATCATTATGCAGCGACAACATTTTCGTGTTGTAATGATGCCAACAAAGAAAGAGTTGCAGCAAAGTAATTGGAAACGCACGAAAACTACAGGTTTGAAAAGGAATGAAGGCAAGCACATAATTATCCCCAACTCGAGGGTATGGTTAATTGAAGCTAAACAAGGAAGACATGAAGTGTCGGAAAATTTTCCCCCTGCTCGGCTTCAGCAGATTTAAAGGAGACAGCGAGAGGGAGTAGAGGAGGACTATTGATTAAGAACAGATTGCAAAGCACGATTGAAAAAAGAGACGGAGTCTAGTTTGAAAAAGAAGTTTGTGTCCAGGAGAAACAGACGACAATTGCTGGCTCGCATGGGATGCTGGGAAGACGCGTCAGTTCCCAGAAGTCTTTGCTCCTTCCTGTTGTTATCTGATCCTTCTGGGTCGTACTGTGGTGTGTGTGTGTGTGTGTGTTTGTGTGTTTGTGTGTTTGTGTGTTTGTGTGTTTGTGTGTTTGTGTGTGTGTGTGTGTGTGTTTGTGTGTGAGTGTGTGTGTGTGTGCGTGTGCGTGTGTGTGTGTGTGTGTGTGTGTGTGTGTGTGTGTGTGTGTGGTTTTGTACAATGTTTGATTTGAAGGCGCACGAAAGGCAGTTTTAGGCGAGCATTCGTGATTGTGCAGCGTACCAGACTTTTGTAGGATCCCGTTTATGGACAAGATACATTCATGTGCTTCATGTTGTGCGTGTGTGCAGTTTGCTGGGCTATGTATGCTTTGTTTTGTACATTGAAGCTCTCGGCCTTGTACAGTGGAACATATCAAGACCCTCCTGCCCCCGTTTCGAGAACCCCCCCCCCCCCCTTGCCGTTAAGAAAAACATTCTCTCAGATTTTCTGTTTATAGTGTCTGTATTTTACCTCCATGTTTAAACAACCTATTTTAAGAACCTGATGTTTTTGTTTTATATCGGATTTTGTAAGGTCTTAAGAGAAGGAATGAGGGGGGGGGGGGGGGGGGGGGGGGGGGTGGGGGCACTGCGTAAGAAAATCAAGGACAACGAGAACATAAAGGTCGAGTCGCAAAGAGTATGTCCTCTTACTAGGTCCGTCCTGTGTCAGCAAATCTCAGGATAGTTGTACGCCTCCAGACGAATGCCTTGTTCTGAGACAAGCAGCCAAAGTCTCTGGCTGTCACCCTGGCGTGCAGACTTCACGACAAAGCGGATTTCATTAATCTCACTGCCGTCTTTCCTGCCTGGAAGCACCGTGCTGCATTTATTTTGAGAGCAAAGATTAATTTACCATAATAAATGCATTTTAATTCCATTTTAACAAAATTAATGACTTTTTGCCTCTGCAGTGAGATGAAGATGTTATCAACCAGAAATTGAAACGTTTATTGAACATTGCCACACACCAAGTGCTGACACGTCGTGTGTGTGTGTGTGTGTGTGTCTGTGTGTGTGTGTGTGTGTGTGTGTGTGTGTGTGTGTGTGTGCGTGTGTGTGTGTGTGTGTGTGTGTGTGTGTGTGTGTGTGTGTGTGTGTGCATGCATGTGCATGTGTATATTTTGAACCAAGAGCTGAGAGCTACAGAAGTGTTGTTGTTTTTTGTTGTTGTTGTTTTCTAATGGAAAACCGTTACCCATTGGGAACTCTGTATATACATTCTTTACTTAATCTTGTTTTTGAACCCTCTTTACAAACTTTACCCTTGTTTTTTTCTGCTGTCTTTTTGCAGCGCAATTCTTCCCAGACCAGCCCGGAGATACACCCTCCCCCTGGCCATTTTCTTGTTCCTGATCTTGATAGGATATGTCAGTTAATTTAAGCATGTACAGGGCCAGAATTGGGTGTTTCTATGAAAAAGCAGTAGTTCTCTGTCGCAAACTTGCTTTCTTATGTGAATCTTGTGTTACCATTTGTGATTTTAACTTCCCTTAAATCACCAGCCCGTGTTCCGTTATCATTGTTCGTTTTTTGTTGTGTTACCTTCAGCTTTGAAAACTGGTCGGCTTTATTAACCAACACCAAGTTGTCAAAAACAAATAACGTTGATTTTAATGACCCGCAGTCAAGTCCTTCTGTAACCCCGTTTGCACAGTCGATGTTATATTTATCAGGTGATGTAGAAAAGAACCCAGGTCCTGAACACGAGCATGAAATCAGTGTCGTACACATTAATGTCAGAAGCCTTAGGAATAAAATTAATTTAGTGCAGCCCGAAGTTCAACGGCACGATGTCTTAACACTTTCGGAGACATGGGTAGCGCACTTTGATGATAACTCCTCATTATTGATTCCAAATTTCAGTCCCCCGGTTCGACTTGACCGTCCAGACCATCCTTATGGCGGAGTAGCAATCTATGTAAAAAAAAATTTGTATTATAAACCCCGTCCTGAGTTTAACGTCGTCGGCCTAAAAGCCGTGTGGGTCGAGATAAAATTGAATAAAGAAAGTATTTTGATAGGTTCATTTTACCGTCCACCGAATGGAAATGTTCAATATTGGGAATTAGTAGACGAAAGTTTAAGAAAAGTAAATTGTCAAGTATTGAAGTTTGTGATCTGTGGTGACTTTAACGTTGATTTTATAAGTTCTCCCTCTCACAATTTTTTCAATATGTTGCATTCATATCAGCTCTGTCAACTTGTCAATGTTCCGACACGTATAACTGAAACAAGCAGTACCTGCATAGACCTTATAATTACACAAACGCCACAAATAATTAAATCTGTAGATGTTTTGCCACCAGTTTGCAGCAATCACAGCGTACCACGGGCGATATTAAAAAGTACTGTGAATGTGAGTAACTCCTTTAAACGAACTATTTTCAATTACGATAAATTCAATATAGAAGGGTTTTGTAACGCTCTTTCACAAGTTGATTGGACAGGTATGGTGACGAATGAAATGTTTAATGATAGTATTGATGTTTTTAGTATAACTTTTATGAATGTTGCAAAGCAGTTCATGCCTGTTAAAGAAGTTATTGTACGCCCTAAAGACGCACTCTGGATTACCCCAGAAATCTTAAAGTTAATCGACGAGAGAGATCAAACTCACCTGAGAGCAAAAACGAGTAACTCTTTAGAAGATTGGCTGAGCTATCGTCAGACGCGTAATCGTGTTACAGCAGCTAAGCGAGACAGAGTCCAGCAATTTTATATTGAGTTAGACGAACGCATTTCCGACCAAGGTTCCTTTGGTACTAAAAAGTGGTGGCAGTTGGTAAAGTCATTCATGGACAAGAAAGGACTTGGTATTGATGAAATTCCTCCGATTAATTTTGAAGGCAAGATTTACCAGTCAAACGAGGAAAAAGCTAACGCTCTGAACAATTTTTTCATACAAAATTCTGTTCTTAAAACGCCAGACGACAATTTGCCTCAAACTGATTTTTTCGACAGCGAACTTAATGAGATTTATCTTACAATCGACGAGGTTAAAGAGGTTATTAAAGGCCTTGATGAAGGTAAAGCCACGGGTCCGGATCTTATTCACAATAGACTTCTAGTTGCTGCTGTTGACGCCATAGCAGAACCCCTGACATATTTGTTTAATAGAAGCCTTAGAGAAGGTATATATTCTAGTTTGTGGAAGACGGCTCATGTCACTCCTATTTACAAAGCCGGCCCAGCAGATTGTTGTAACAATTATCGACCAATCTCATTACTAAGCTGTGTTGGGAAGGTAATGGAGCGCTGTGTCCACAGCCATGTTTACACCTTTTTACAGCGAAATGATATATTAACACCGGCACAGTCAGCCTGCAGGATTTATTCCTGGTGACTCTACCATTTGTCAACTGGCTTCTATTTATGACGAGTTCTGTTTAAATTACGATATGGGAATTACCACTCAAGCTGTTTTTTGTGATGTGTAAAAGGCATTTGAAAAAGTCTGGCACAAAGGGTTATTATATAAACTGGAACTAGTAGGAATTAGAGGACAATTGTTGAAATGGTTTCACGATTATTTAACAAATCGCCACCAGGCGGTTGTTATTAAGGGTGCTAAGTCTGCATTAAAATGTATCCCGGCAGGTGTTCCACAAGGTTCTGTTCTAGGCCCTTTGTTATTCCTGATATATATTAACGACATTGTGAAGGATACTGAATCTGTTATAAAGTTGTTTGCTGATGACACGAGCATGTCCATGTCCTTAGAAGATCCAACTAGACGAGCGCAGATTTTGAACGCAGACCTAAATAAAATTAATACCTGGGCAAAACAGTGGAAAGTTAAATTTAACGAAGCAAAAACGGAACTGTTAGACATAAAACGTGATAATATACCAACCGAACCAATCATTTTTAATAATATTGTTTTGGAAAACGTGAACCAACATAAACATCTTGGCGTAATCTTGCAGAATAATTGTAAGTGGGACTTCCAAGTGAGAAGCATCGTAAAAAAGGTCACCTTATTAATTAATTGTTTAAGATATTATAAATATAGATTAAATCGTAAAAGTCTGGAAACTATGTATACATCTTTCGTTCTTCCACATTTTGACTAGGCCTACGCAGACATCCTATGGGACAACTGCACTGAGTACTGGTCAACTGCACTGGAAAAATTACATTTGGAAGCCATTCGGACTATAATCGGTGGTGTGCGCGGCACCAGCCACGAAAAACTGCATAAAGAAAGCGGATTTTGTAACCTAAAAGAAAGATGGAGCAGACACAAACTGATTTTATATTACAAGATGGTATATGGCAAATGCCCCCATTACTTATCACATCTTTTGCCACCTTTAACTTCTGATGTTAACCCCTATCATCATAGAAGACCATTAGAAAGAAGAGTCCCCATGTGCAAAACTGAATTATACCGTCGATCTTTTATACCATCTACTACTGTCCTGTGGAACACCTTGCCAGACAACATCAAAACAACTAACTCAATCAGCGATTTTAAATGCTATTTATCTACTCCTGATTATAACGTACCTGCCTATTATTACTGTGGTAAAAGACTGGAAGAGATTCATCACTGCAGAATGCGCCTAAACATGAGTAATTTGAATTCTGACCTGTGTAAACGCCACTTACAGGGAAACCCACAGTGCGCTTGCGGCTACCTGAACGAAACAGCTGACCATTATTTGACACATTGTCCTTTGTACGTAGATGCTCGCCTGTCTGCGATAAACGCACTTCCTGTAAATTACAGACATGTTAAAATATTGTTAAATGGTAGCGAAAACCTTTCTCTTTGCACCAACAAGCTTATTGTTGAAAGTGTCCAATCGTTTATCCATGAATCTGGTCGTTTTTGTTGATTTGACTCAGTACCCATTTCCATGCCAACAACCCTTATTTTATATGCATTTTTCAAATATATATTTAGCGAGCTACTGCTTATTTGCCACAGGATTATGGTTTGTAATGTACTATGTATATTCTTTTTTGTATGCACTAACCACCTTCATCTTTTATATGTACCTACCGTTCTTTCCTCCCACCTCCACCCTCCCCCCTCTTCCTCCTGCTAGCTTTTTCTTATTCTTTCTGATTTGCTTTAACTATGCTTTTCATCTAGATAGTTCCACAATGTTTTTAGTAATGCTTGTCCAACATCATATTTGTGTTATTTTACTACTACGTAGGGCGCGTAATATAAGCGTTCGCTTGAGTTCGTTTCCCTATTGTTTATCGTTGTATTATTGTATCATGTTTGATTTAATAAAACATTGTTTAAACCAAATGCAGGGATGTTTATTTCAGTCTGAGTTGGAAGACCCGATTTGGAGTTTTCTGTGAGTGATATGCTTGACTAGTTTTTTGAGAGACGACGTCTTCGATGATTTTAAGTTTAATTTAACCTTTAAAACTGCTCGATTAACAAGAGAAAGGCTCCGATTTGTCTTGTCTGTGACAGATTAGCATCGGCAGGGCCAATGTAATTACTTCAGGGGCGAAGTTAATTCTGCTTCAAAAAACAAACAAAAAACAATTAATTGCTCATTTGTGTCATTCTCCAGGGCAAACTCCGGTTTGCGGTTGTTCATTTGTTTTTATTTGTTGAGGCACGTCCGCTCTTTAAAGAACACGTTTATATTTCTGAACACATCGGCTTATTAGTGTCGATTCTAAAAGGGTACATTTTGTTATGTTGTCTTTTTGTGATAAGTTTTGTTAGCTTCTGAAGACAATTCCGGCGCAATCAGTTGAGACACAAAGTTCATATTACCACAAGAAAACATTTGCTTGTGTCAGTCTCAAGCAAGAGACTCCATGTTTTACTTTTTCTTTTTTTAAATAAGCTGGGTTGGCTTCTGAAGACAAATCCACCTAGAACAGTGGAATAGTTTCATGTTGAACAGTTGAAAAATATTTTTGGTTTAAAACTCATCCATTCGCTGCTGTTTTCGAAGGGTCCACTTCCGCACACTCGACATTAACAAACCTGTGTGTGTACATTACAGTCCATTTCTCTTTTTTTTTCTTCTCTTTTTCTAAACAGAAGCAATTTAGTTGCAAGACGAGGTGAGAGGATGCTCAACATGAAAAAGAATACCCAACACGTGTGTGAACACATTGCAGTGCATTTTTCCCTTCCAAAACAGAAGCAGTTTAGTTGCAAGACGAGGTGAGATGATGCTCAACATTAAACAAAAAAAAAACTAAAACAAACCAGCACCGGTGTGTTCTTATTGCAGTGCATTTTTTCCCTTCCAAAACAGAAGCAGTTTAATTGGAAGACGAGGTGAGATGATGCTCAACATGAAAAAAACCCACCTAAAACAAACCAGCACCTGTGTGGTCTTATTGCAGTGCATTTTTCCCCGTCCAAAATAGAAGCAATTTAGTTCCGAGGCGAGGTGAAAAGGTATCACATCTCAGTGCAATCCAACGCTGCACCGCCTAAGCCATCAAGCCTCCCCAGGACCATTGTGTCTCCGCCATGAAGACAAGATGGTCCTCCTTTTCCTCTTTTGCCCGCTTATGTCCGGTTCGGGGATTGACGTCAAGGCTTATTCCGGCCCTTCTAGGCTGCTGCATGTCTGCTGTAGGGCCATTAGCCCTAATGCCGCTCGCCCATTTGGCATCATTTCCAAGTGCAGCCGGGTTTTTTTACCAGCTTGCCGTCACAGGTGGTGTTGGTGGGTTGCCATAGCTTTTCTTGAGCACGGAAGAAAAGATTCTGTGAATAATAGCAAGGAACAGTGAATCCAAGACAGACGGTGCTCGTTTAAAGAGACCTCGCGGCCTTTATGTGTTAATTAACAGTCATGTGAATCATCACAGATCCGTGCATAGGTTTGTCTTTGCGCAAGTGAAAAAAGATGCTGTGTACAACGTGAGGTAAAGAAAGTCAATAAAGACGATGCTCGTTTAATAATTAAAAAAACAAACAAACAAGTATGGTAATGGTGCTCGTTTAAAGATACCTTCCTCACTGTAAAAATTGTCATGTTTACCATCACGAAGACGTCCGTAGTTTGTTTTTCTTTGCGCACGGAGGAAGAGACCGTGTGAATAATAGGAAAGAGACAGGAATGTCAACACGGATGCAAATTCAATCTTCAAAATTCAAGCCTCATTTTGATTGACAAATTAGTTAATTAGTTTTCAAGCTTCCAAGGTGAAATGTATAGTCGTACCGGGTCGAAGATTGTTTGACAAACATACAAGATACAAGAAGTTTTATTGTCCTCATGCAATGAATTTGATTGAAAAGGGACGTCACCACAGTGCGGCCATCCTGACCTCAGGTCAAAATGAGTTCGGCTCATTCTATCCCTGACAGGATGCCTTGGTTTTCCTTGTCTGGCGAGGAAATCGATTTTTTACATATTTAGATCTTTTCGTAATGTGTTATGGATATAAGCAGATTCGCGATCGTCGATAATGATTTTTCATGGTGTTGTGTAATTTTTAAATTCCAAAGGAATTGATATGTAAGACAGTTTCAAGCGAGCTATTTTTCGCGGCTGTATTTACTGTGCAAACAACTCTAAATATGGCAACAGTGTCACGTGATAATCAACCGTTTGGTTTCGGCATTCGCTGGAGCAGACGATTTTTTTCTGACAGTGATGCAACCATATATTACGGTCTCCTTCCGGCAGCAGTCCCAAAATTTCGACTTGTTTTGACCTTAGAACGATGTCTTTATCATAACTGTGAAGAACAGAACGGAGATCACTGTCGAAGTCGGCCAATCTGCAATCATTTTCGTCTCGCGAACACTGCTCGCGAACAACATATGGGAGATAACTCTGTATTCTTGTTTGGATAGATTCGCGTAGGACTTTAGCGTCCGGTCAGAGAGATAACTGGCGATAGCCATGGAGCGATGATGATCAGAATGCAGTGCGGCCTCAATTTTTTCTAAGTCGAATATAACGTCGTCAAAGACATTTATATACAAAACAAAACAAAAAACCCCAGATGTTCTTCTTTATGGTGGGAACGCAGCTAGCTGGTAATGTTAACTCTCGAGATCATTGTTTTCTTTGTTTCCCTGTAAGATATCCCTTGTTGTTAGTCTTGCAAGACTCCCGCTGAGTTAATAATGCGAATCAGGGCTTCGTGGGGCTACCCTGTTGTTAGTGCAGTATGCTGTTTGCCTGCGACTTGGTAAATGAGCTCCGTGATGTGGACTAATGTGAACTATCTTGGAGGTCGTTCTAGCGCACGTCATGATCCAGGCATACTAATTACAACATGCAAACAACAGGATATATATGTAACGAGCAAACGAGCTTATGGGGTTCAGGGTTTGAATGATGAATGAGTCAATACAGACATAAATAAATGTGCAGCCTTGGGAATTGCAAAAGCAATTCTTTTCTGCGTGACTATTTTAGGTCAGAATCGTGTTTGTGGGATGATAATTAAAGCATGCGTTGTGTTTCTGGTGATCCCCCCATTGACCGAAGAGTGTTTTAAAGAACCTGCATGTCGACTGATGAGTTTTCCGAATTTCAAGCCTTTCTATTGCGATCTAAGATTATCTGTTTTGAAGCCTGCTGCTTTTGACGTCTGACAATGGTCATTTGATTTTATTTGATAGCTGTTGCTTTTTGGGTCCAGCGGACCATATAGGCCAAATCAGGACCCCACAAGTTTAACATTACACAAATTTAAATTAAACCAATTTTAAAAAACAAAGTCAGGAAATGTATCACAGTAAAACTATGTATCACAGTAAAACTATTATCACAGGCGTGGCACCATGGTGCCTCTTTTCTTTTAAGCAGGTGAACATGTGTTATATAAGTGTGACCAGTGTGTAACCTAGCCAAAACACTTTCTTCTTTTCTACTTGAAGCCATCAAAACTACACAAGACACGCCCTGAGCATTAAGGTGTCAGCCACTCATCCCTTGGTCACACATGACAAACTCGAAATTCACCATATTTTG
>NC_090248.1:34492326-34502326 GCF_037325665.1 Littorina saxatilis
GGGGGGGGGGACATTTCATGCCAACTTACTATCACAAGGTTATCCAGTCATTTTCTGTGTACGGGGGAGTAACGAGCCGGGGGAGTAGCGATACGGGGGAGTAACGAGCCGGGGGAGTAACGAGCCGGGGGAGTATCGAGCCGGGGGAGTAGCGATACGGGGAAGTAGCGATACGGGGGAGTAACGAGCCGGGGGAGTAAGGAGCCGGGGGAGTATCGAGCCGGGGGAGTAGCGATACGGGGGAGTAACGAGCCGGGGGAGTAACGAGCCGGGGGAGTATCGAGCCGGGGGAGTAACGAGCCGGGGGAGTAACGAGCTGATCCCCCCTCGATGTCCATCCCTACCCACCCGCTTCCACTGTTCCCCAACCGTAGAATTGCAGCCGATGCTACATCAAGTTTGAAAATGTGGCTATGATTGGCTACAACGTGGCTGTGACTGATGAATTATACATTGAAGTAATTGTTATGTATGTGCATTATAACCCGTTATTATAAGATTGACGCAGTCAGGCGGTCATTTAGAATTGTAGATCTGCAATTGGTCTTTTTACTTGAAATCTCCTGAGGCGTTCTTTTGAAAGTTTGAACTAAATTTCAACTCAAACCCTGCATTAAAGTTTTGTCACAAGTATGAAAAACGGATTTGAGAAATGCGTGGAACATTTTCCCCCTGGTCACCCCACAAAGTGTGAAGAGAAAAAACTTGCTTTCATGTTAATAACCGATTAGGAAACTCCACAGGGGATGCATATGTGAATTTTGTTTTTTGTCGAACATTTTTCTAATATTCCCAAAGGGAAGAATTTAGGATTAATCCTCCGTGTTAGAAATGTTTTTCAAAGGTTTTTGTATTTTTTTTTTTAGCAAGTCTGTTTTATTTAAAAGTTCACAAAGTGCTTCTGGACTTACAAACTTTGGAATTAACTTACATGTCTGATATATATATATATATATTCCACATTTATTTTGCACGGCTATTGAAGATTAAATCTTCCTTCTTTAGCGTTCATCAGTCCTCAGATGTGATAGCAGTCTCCTTGTCAGATAACACCCTCTTGCAGTATGGGCGTTTTGTTATGTTACCCACTTGCAGCTTAATGATTGGCAGACAGTTTGAAAGGCCAACATCGGCTTGTTTGCGACTCGACAGATGTAACTCTATTTTCTCATGCCTTGACTACATAAACTGTCGATGAAGACATTTGGTTTACCTCTGTGGCCTTCCTCTGTGGCCACTTTAAAAGCACAGACCTTCTATTGAGTACAGCTGGTAGAGCACTGGACTTGTGATCAAAAGGTCGCTGGTTCGAGTCGGACACGGGTCAATTTTATGTGCAGACCCAGAGACGGTATCCATCTCCCACCCCCGTGTCACCACAGTGGCACGTAAAAGACCTCGGTCATTCTGCCATAAGTGCAGATGGCTGATACCACCTAAACACGCATACATCAAAAGCCGTGAGGGCGTAAAACTCGAATCATATAACCCATATCATGTCCTTAAGAGGCGTAATATTTAGCCTGTAGGATAGTAAGCATTCTCTCTTTTTATATTTAGTCAAGTTTTGACTAAATATTTTAACGTAGAGGGGGGAATCGAGACGAGGGTCGTGGTGTATGTGTGTGTGTGTGTGTGTGTGTGTGTGTGTGTGTGTGTGTGTGTGTGTGTGTGTGTGTGTGTCTGTCTGTCTGTCTGTCTGTGTGTGTGTGTAGAGCGATTCAGACTAAACTACTGGACCGATCTTTATGACATTTGACATGAGAGTTCCTGGGTATGAAATCCCCATACATTTTTTTTTATTTTTTCAATAAACGTCTTTGATGACGTCATATCCGGCTTTTCGTGAAAGTTGAGGCGGCACTGTCACGCTCTCATTTTTCAACCAAATTGGTTGAAATTTTGGTCAAGTAATCTTCGACGAAGGCCGGGGTTTGGCATTGCATTTCACCTTGGTGGCTTAAAAACTAATGAGTGAGTTTGGTCATTAAAAATCTGAAAATTGTAAAAAAAAAAATTTTTTATAAAACGATCCAAATTTACGCACATCTTATTCTTTATCATTTTCTCATTCCAAAAGTATATAAATATGTTATATTTTGATTAAAAACAAGCTCTGAAAATTAAAAATATAAAAATTATTATCAAAATTAAATTGTCCAAATCAATTTAAAAACACCTTCATCTTATTCCTTGTCGGTTCTTGATTCCAGAAACATATAGATATGATATGTTTGGATTAAAAACACGCTCAGAAAGTTAAAACGAAGAGAGGTACAGAAAAGCGTGCTATCCTTCTCAGCGCAAGTACTACCCCGCTCTTCTTGTCAATTTCACTGCCTTTGCCGTGCGCGGTGGACTGACGATGCTGCGAGTATACGGTCTTGCTGCGTTGCATTGCGTTCAGTTTCATTCTGTGAGTTCGACAGCTACTTGACTAAATGTTGTATTTTCGCCTTATGCGACTTGTTTTTTGTTTGTTTTGAGTATAGTTCGGCTTGCTATGTCAGACCTGCCGGGGTTTTTACATGGGGTAAGGTCATCCCTCCGCTTGGACACATGCCAAAGATCAACATCCCGACTGCTTCCTGTGCCGTATTGAGGATGTTTGAATGAGTTAGTTTGCAGATTAACACTAGTTTCAGTTACAAGATGACGCGTCGACGTCGTAACCTCATAAGATAGACAAAGAAGGAAAGTAACTGAGTGGAAGTAACCGACAAAGAGTGCTCTTGCTCTGCCTATTTCACGACATGTAGTTAAGCGTTTAAAACACCTGCTTTTACAAAGTGAAGACAGTCCTGCAGCGCGGTAGCATTACTTGTAACGCAGAATTTTATGGTATAACTTTGGAATCGGGCGGCGTTTTTTCTTAGATATTATCCCTTTAAGCCTGTGTTGTGTTAGTTATTGACTTGACGAGTGAATGATTGGAAATGCAGCGAAAGTACAGGCGCACTTGCTATGATCGATCGTGCCATGCGGAAAAACTGCTCGCAACCCAGCGATTGGATCCGCCGCGACTGGCACTGCATGGAAACCCTGAATATTAAAATTTGATTTGCAACCCAGATAATATTGAGTGTCTTGTTCTTCTTTCTTCTTCTTCTTCTTCTTCTTCTTCTTCTTCTTCTTCTTCTTCTTCTTCTTCTTCTTCTTCTTCTTCTTCTTCTTCTTCTTCTTCTTCTTCTTCTTCTTCTTCTTCTTCTTCTTCTTCTTCTTTGTTCACGACATCGTGTAGGACATCGTGAACGTCGAACACACATGCAAACTGACAGCCACAGCTACAAGCACGCCTGCACACAGACGAAAAGAGACGCACAGATACTCAGACAGAGGCAAACACATACACGCAAACAAACAAATACCCGCACTCGCGCACACACACATGTGTGCGCACAAACACACGCATACACAATCACACACAGACAGACACACGGGCACACGGCACACACAGACACAGACACAGACACAGACACAGACGCACACACAGACACAGACACAGACAGACAGACAGACACACACACACACACACACAGACACAGACACAGACAGACAGACAGACACACACACACACACACACACACACCCAGTAAACATGAATGTCCCATCACCAGTATTGACAAATCCATTAACACTTGTTGTCTGGGGCTGCGACAGTCTTCCTTGAAACATTGATACCTGACTTGTCTAATTCTCGAGTTACTTGTCGAGGGCTGGTATTGGCTCTGGTTATCAGGAGATTACTTGTTGTTTTCAGATGTTCTGCTGACTCGAAATACATCCTATGAAGAGAGAGAGAGAGAGAGAGAGAGAGAGAGAGAGAGAGAGAGAGAGAGAGAGAGAGAGAGAGAGAGAGAGAGAGAGAGAGAGAGAGAGAGAGAGAGATTATGTCAGAAGGAGAGAGGGGGAAAGAGAGAGAGAGAGAGAGATCCTCAGAGAGAGAGAGAGAGAGAGAGAGAGAGAGAGAGAGAGAGAGAGAGAGAGAGAGAGAGAGAGGGAATGACAAATCTTTATTTTTTGAGGAGAGAGAGAGAGAGATCCTCAGAGAGAGAGAGAGAGAGAGAGAGAGAGAGAGAGAGAGAGAGAGAGAGAGAGAGAGAGAGAGAAAGAGAGAGAGAAAGAGAGAGAGAGAAAGAGAGAGAGAGAGATTATGTCAGAAGGAGAGAGGGAAAAAGGGAAAGAGAGAGAGATCCTCAGAGAGAGAGAGAGAGAGAGATCCTCAGAGAGAGAGAGAGAGAGAGAGAGAGAGAGAGAGAGAGAGAGAGAGAGAGATTATGTCAGAAGGAGAGAGGGAAAAAGGGAAAGAGAGAGAGATCCTCAGAGAGAGAGAGAGAGAGAGAGAGAGAGAGAGAGAGAGAGAGAGAGAGAGAGAAAGAGAGAGAGAGAGAGAGAGATTATGTCAGAAGGAGAGAGGGAAAAAGGGAAAGGTCGAATAGGTCATTGAATATGCCAAGGGACATATAGCTGCGACGCTTGACGCAGAAGTGTTGCCCATTTTTACCAAACTTCTCTATTTGACAAATTGGCGGCCTCATCGAAATGGAAGTTAATGGAACCACTGGGCCCCAAAGAGGAACCGCACGGCCAATTCCGGTCCGGGTCTTGGGGGAAATCAGCAACCCCCAACCCCTTTTCATGTCTGATCTGTCACCGTTTCCATAACAACAAGGATAAAGCAGTCCGTCGTAGCGGACGAACAAGTTGTTCCCCTTAACAATGCTTGTCTGTTAACGCCAAAAGTGAAAACGGCAAAGATCAGAGTTGTCTTTAAAAAAAAATAATGTTTTAATCAATTTTTATTTATTAGTGCTGATTATAACAAAGATTATGAAACAGTTGCTGCTATCTAAGTAAGGTAATAACAATATAGGGCTAACAATCTGAGGTGTTCACATCTATCCGAGATATCAGCTGGTAATTCAGCAGTGCTGCTTTTTGGTTTTTGATTGCTAATGATACAACTCACAGTGATCCTTTATATTTGTCACTTATGGCAATAGTGTGCCGTCATTGATAGACTGAACTCGCTTTGATGTGGTGATCACTGGACAGGGGCAGTGCTCTCGTTTGACCGAGGCTAGGGATGATGGACATTGCTTATGGGCTTGCCGAGACTGTGAAGATCCTCACAGACAAACTGGAGATTCTGAACGCCTTTGGGGGCTCATGATAGACTATGGTTCTGCTTTAAATGGTTCAGTCGGTCTGGTTGTAAAAATAAAAGTGTACACAAAATTAATATTCCTGCGATGGGATACTTATCCTTGTAAAATATGACTAAGTGTTGTTTTTCATTAAAGAAAGAAAGAACGAAAGAAAGGAAAGACAAACAAGCAAACAAACAAACAAACAAAAGAAAGAAAACAAACAAACAGGAGAAACAACAACAACCAAAAAACACCCCAATTTTATAATGAGGTAACGTTCTTCAGTAAATGTATGCTCTTGCCTGTGGGGTCGGGGGAGTGTTTCTGCCTTCGGAAATTAACTCTCCCACTGTTGGTTTCCCACTATTTTCTCATACAGAAGACGTCCTGGAAGGTCTGTAGTATGCAACTTGAAGTACATGTTGATAGGCTTCTATTTGCAACTTCGAGGTTGTGATTGGGGATTGATCATAACTCTTGATCAATGCCTAATTGAAGCCCGACGGAGCGAAGCGACGGATAGGAAAGTGGTGTTCATCTAGACTTGAAGACCGCTAATTTTTAATGATGAATTTGAGCTGCCCGACCAGTTGCAGGATCTGTTTCATGCTAAAACCCAACGTGATTGAATAACAATATACTTTGAATTATCTTTTTAATTAATTGAATTTTTTCTTTATTTGGTTCCAATGTATGAGTTGGTTTACTAAACAAGTCCGCAGGATTAATGGTTTACCATACCAGACAATCGTAACCCTTTTAAGTACCCACCACACATCATTTGCATCTTGTTTCGTACTTTGCAGTTCATACATCACGAACATCTGTAGATCTGCATACACTGAGATCAGAAAAATCAGCAGCATTAGACATCTTCTTTCCTTTGACGCCACCAAAACTCTTGTCTGCTCTCTCATTCTCTCCAAATTTGACTAATGCAACGCTCTACTCACAGGCATTCCCCAGCACCTCACAGACAAACTTCAGAAAGTCCAAAACACAGCAGCTAGACTCATCTTCAGGGCAAAGAAACACGACCACATACAACCACTTATGCAACAACTCCACTGGCTTCCTATATCTTCCCGCATCATACACAAAACCGCCAACATCTGCTTCAACTCTTTCACTGATCCTTACTTTCCTGTCTATCTTTCTGAACTCTTGCATCCTTACACTCCATCCAGACAGCTTCGCTCATCCACTGACAGCAGAATACTTTCCACCCCACGCACCAAAACCAAAACCACTGGCGACCGTTCTTTCTCCTTTTCCGCTCCCACTCTCTGGAATCAACTTCCCCACCCCATCCGTCACTGTAAAACCTCTTCCACTTTCAAAAAGTCCCTTAAAACCCACCTTTTCAAGTCTGCTTACAATACCTGAAGCACACGCCTGCCTCGTGATATGTTTTTATCTGCCAGCATTCCAATAAACTCACTAGTTAAATATTTTTATTGGGTAGTCTCACATTAGTAACACTATAATATGTACTACTGTTGTTTGTAAAATATGTTTTAAACGCTTACTTAATTCTTTTTTATGTATGTAAATAGTTGTTGAATTTATTGTGTGTGTGTATGTGTGTGTGTGTGTGTGTGTGTGTATGTGTGTGTGTGTGTGTGTGTGTGTGTGTGTGTGTGTGTGTGTGTGTGTGTGCGTGTGTGTATGTAAGTGTGTATGTGTGCTTGTGTGAGGTTGGGTGTGTGTCAAAATGTGTTGTGCAATATGGCATGAAAATGTTTTTAGATTTGTTGTTAAAAATTACAGCTTTGTATACCATGTTTATTATCTTTTACGAAGTAATGATAGTTAAATAGTCTTTTATGTTTGTTTTTTTGATCGACCTTCTTAGGATTATGGAGTTTTATGCACTGCCTTTTATAGTTAACTAAATTTTTGTATTTGAAATAGTCCACTGTAGTCGGTGTAGGCCTTAAGCTTTTTTTTAATCGTTTGTCCAGTATTTAATTTAATTCTCTATTTTTGTATGAACTCAAATGTTTAGTGTTCTTAGTATTGTCTTGTTAGCCTAAGTTCTATTTAATCAGAGTATGTTTGCGTGTGCTTATACCTAGTGATATTGTAAAGCGCATAGTGCTTTTAGTTATGCGCTATAGAAATCTCTTTAATGAATAAATAAATAAAATACAACGTTCCCTTGAAAGAAAAAAGAAACGCTGTAATGAATGCAGTTTTACAGAAGTCTATTGAGCTCCGGGATCTTCGACGTTTCCATTATGTTTAATCATTCAGCCCTAGAGTGAGATGTACATTTAAAAAAAAAAAAGCAACGTCCCCCCCCCCCCCCCCTTAAAAGAATGGACAGAAATGCGGGGAATAGTGTAAAACAACTTGTAACAAAAGAGACAGCTGAAGCCCCTAATAACAATATTTAGCTCCAGGGTCTTCGACGTTTTCATTGTATTTAATCATTGAGCCCTAGAGTGAGATGTACATTTTTTTTTAAAGAAGCAACGCCCCCCCTCCACCCCCTCCTAAAAAAAATGAAAGAAATGCAGGGAAAAGTGTAAAGCAACTTATCACAAAAGAGACAGGAATCCCCTAAGAACAATATTTAGCTCCAGGGTCTTCGACGTTTTCATTGTCTAATCATTCAGCCCTAGAGTGAGATGTACATTTATTCTTAAAACGCCCCCCCCCCCCCCCCTTAAAAAAAAAAGAAGCGGGGAAAAAGTGTAAAGCAACTTGTCACAAACGAAACAGGAAGCCCCTAACACAAATAAAGTGAAGTCGGGGTGCAAAAAAGTTAACAAGTCGCGCGAGTTCCACACAGAAACACGCCATTGCATTGATTGGGGCGAGGGGAAGGGAGGTAAATGGGAGGATGGTGTGTGTAGGGGTAATTATTCCGCTAGACGTCGCCACCCTCAGGCTAATGCGTCATAATGCTCCATTATCTTTTTCACTTGGCTTAGTTTTATCCCATTTTTGTGTCTTCTCTTTTTGTTTCTGTTATCTTACGTCTTTTCATTCCGTCTCCGGGACCTAGAGGTGAAATTTGCGGTAGTTATCGCGAGATGTTTAGTTACCCGGCTGATTAAATGCCGGACGACCACAAAGCTTTGAGTCGGCTTTGTAGCCTGGCATGCAATGTTAGCTCAAAGGCCCATTCCTTGTCAGAATTTGTTTCAATTAGGATTGAGTCAAGCTTGCGATCAGAGCAGGACAGTTTGGCAAGGTCGAGGAAACCGTCTGCAAACAAGAATGCAATGGATGATAATAGCAGTATTTGTTGCATTGTAAAAAGGAAAAGCTGCTATATATCCCACCCTTCTCTCTCTCAATCTCTCTCTCTCTCCCTCTCTCCCTTGCGCTCTCTCTCTCTCTCTCTCTCTCTCTCTCTCTCTCTCCCTCTCTCCCTTGCGCGCTCTCTCTCTCTCTGTCTCTCTCTCTCTGTCTCTCCCCTCTCTCTGTCTCTGTCTCTGTCTCTCTCTCTCTCTCTCTTTGTGTATCTTACTCTCTCTTTCTCTCTTTCTCTCTATCTCTCTCTTTCTCTCTTTCTCTCTATCTCTCTCTCTCTCTCTTTATTCGTGTGTGTTTCTGTGTGCGTGTCTCTCCCTGTCTCTCTCTCTCTCTCTCTCTCTCTCTCTCTCTCTCTCTCTCTCTCTCTCTCTCTCTCTCTCTCTTTGTGTATCTTACTCTCTCTTTCTCTCTTTCTCTCTTTCTCTCTCTCTTTCTCTCTCTCTCTCTCTCTCTCTCTCTCTCTCTCTTTCTCTCTCTTTATTCCTGTGTGTTTCTGTGTGCGTGTCTCTCCCTGTCTCTCTCTCTCTTTTGAAATAATATCATGACACCCCCTTCCCCAACACCCTTCTCTGTTATCTGTGAAAGTTTGCATTTGGAAAGATACAAAAAAGAGGAATTTACGCATGTTTTTATTTGCAGAGAAAAAGAAATAAGCTGATGATGGCAACAACAAAAACAAAAAAGAGTTAAACTCTCGAGTCATCCATCATTTTTTTAACGTTGATTAATGAGGTTATGTCTCCAATTCTGCAAATATCATCCATTTGCTTGGAGCCTGTTTTCTTTGTTTTTGTTTTTGTGTGTGTGTAAAGAGGTTTAAGTCTTCTTAATGTTCAAAATGTTAAAAAAAATAAGAATCTAAATGTTTTCGTAATCTTCTTAGCACACAGGATGAAATTTCAAGTGTTTGTTGTTGTTTTCGTGTCCTCGTAAGACTTTCCTTAATATGTTAAGCGTTTTAAGGAGTGTTTCCGTGTATGTGTATTTGGTATTTGCTGAAGAAATATGTTTTTCTGGAACCATGTTTTTGTCAGATATGTCAAAGCTATTAAGATTGTGCCAAACATGCTAGTACAATGTATGTAGTGTTTTTTTAATAATTTTTTTTATATAGATTGCTCTTCAAAACTGCACAATACTTGATGACTTTCAGGTATGACCACAGTCTGGGTGACCATCGTCATATGTCAAGGTCACAGAGGGGTAGAGTTTGGATAAAAAGTCACCAGGACATTATCATTGTGTGTTATGTTTATGAAGCTAGGGCAGCAGATAATCTGATTCATATTTCGTATGACGAAGACAAAAAGTCAAATTTAAGGGGCTTACTGTCCGTCAGGTCTAAGTGCCCATGTTGGACATGAGTTGGTTTATACGATTTGTTTGTTTGTTTGTTTGTTTGCTTAACGCCCAGCCGACCACGAAGGGCCATATCAGGGCGGTGCTGCTTTGACTTATAACGTGCGCCACACACAAGACAGAAGTCGCAGCACAGGCTTCATGTCTCACCCAGTCACATTATTCTGACATCGGACCAACCAGTCCTAGCACTAACCCCACAATGCCAGACGCGAGGCGGAGCA
>NC_090248.1:34507326-34509826 GCF_037325665.1 Littorina saxatilis
AAACTCGCAAAGGCTGTCTCTTTATTTGAAAAGAAGATAAAATGCCGTTCTAACGAGATTTTCAGTTCAACCCTGAGGGAGTTCAATGGGCTCATTAGGTGCATTCTTTCAATTCGTGTCGTGTAATCGAAACTGATTAGAGAGAGAGAGAGAGAGAGAGGGAGAGAGAGAGAGAGAGAGAGAGAGAGAGAGAGAGAGAGAGAGAGAGAGAGAGAGAGAGAGAGAGAGAGAGAGAGAGAGAGAGAGAGAGAGAGAGAGAGAGAGAGAGAGAGTGAGAGAGAGTCAGAGAGAGAGAGAGAGAGAGAGAGGGAGATAGTGAGAGAGAGAGAGTGAGAGAGAGAGAGTGAGAGAGAGAGAGAGAGGGAGAGTGAGAGAGAGTGAGAGAGAGAGAGTGAGAGAGAGAGAGAAAGAGAGAGAGAGAGAGAGAGAGAGTGAGAGAGACAGAGAGAGAGAGAGTGAGAGAGATAGAGACAGAGACAGAGACAGAAAGACACAGAGAGACACAGGGACAGAGAGAGAGAGTGCACTCGTGGAAAACAGATGCATGTGCGTAGATGTTTGTGGTTGATACAATATGTCCATATATGATTTTCTTTTTATTTCGACTGCATTCGATTTTGCGATTTCTGTTTGATGTCCCTTTTCAAAAAGTTTTCAATGGCCAGGTTCTCCCTCACACGCGTCTGGCACAGCTTTCTGCAAGAGAAATGTCCATACGTGTGAGACTATCGGATACACCAGACATGAAAATTTCAACCGGACTCAACACATTTTGCTGCACAGGAGAGGTCAGCTGATAAAGTCACATGCAAAGGGTATGCATTAGTTATGTTGTAATTAGCTCACTGCAGACGTTCCCTCGAGGCAGTGCAATTTCAACAAAAAAAAAGTGGGGTCATTACCGGTGTTGTACTCAATGAACGGGAATCGTCATTTCCTGTTCTCTTTGCTGCCTGCGGTGCTAAGCGTTCTTAAACCCCATCGTAGTTTTCAGGTTTTTGTTTTGTGGGAGGTTCAGTGGGTTCATTCTTTCAGTGCAAGAGAGGATTGTTGACAGCCGTTCCACTCAATCTTGGGTCATGCAAGATTCAGATTTTTGTTTGTGGCTTTAATTTTGAAATTGTGTTTTATATCTTGTGGGCTGCACTTGTTGTTGATAAAGCGATAGTTTAAAAATCCTTAGATTCCTGGAGCTACTGTTTAAATCGGATATCACATTCGGATATTTTAGATTTGTTTGAGATCATTAACCTATAGGTAGGGCCACAAGTACATTATTAAACAATCATTACTTGCATTGGACGCGCGGTGATAAATGCGCCCCGGCTTTCCCCAAAACCGGTGTTGCCTCAAATAGAAAAGGGAAGTAACTTTCTTATCGTGCAAGCCTTCGATCTTCCATACACCACTCAAAAGCTTCGGAATGAAGAAGTATGGACGGAAATAAAAGAAGTAAGATTTTGGAAAAAAGGGAGAGTTGAAAGATATTTTTGTTTTCATTATTTCCTTATTGCGAGATTGGAACGCGAACTTACCGGGGCTAAGCGTACTTTGGGGCACACAAAAGAGAGTTACTCAGAGAGTTACTCGTGAGTTCTCGAGCTTGGAGGGCCGTGACCGATTCGTGGGTTCCCCAGCCGCCCCCTTCGTAGCTTGTGTGCTCTGCGCTCTATCGATCTCATTGTTCGAGTTGCCTCAACTTGGTGACCTCCCCTGTTCGCCCGTTAATTTTGTATGTTGGGAAGCAGAATGAAACTGACATCCAGCGTGACCGACATAATGATGGCACTACTAACACCGAATCGCATTGACCAATAACCGAAAAGCACTGACGTCATAACAAGGATTTCCCTACCCAAAATTCCCTCTTGATTTGGACACTTTGAAGGTTTCTTTGCTTCGCTGACGTCCTATGATCGGGTTATTATATAAAGGGAAGCAACTGGTTGCAAGCGCGCGTCGACAGAGACAATGAGGAGCGTTGAAAGCTTGTAAGATGATAGGCTTGTGGGGGGGGGGGGGGGGGGGGGGGTAATGTGTGGGCGACTCTGTCCGAGTTATTTTGAACGACTTGAAGATATATAACCCTCCTTAAATTTCTAGAGCTTGTGTCTAGATCGGATTTACATTAAGATATTGTAGGTTTTATGAGAAACGGAACTTATTTATGTGGCAACATGACCGTGTGGGTGGCTTTGTCTGAGTTATTTTGAACGACATGAAGAGTAAGTACCCTTCTTCGCGTTTTCTGAAAACGAAAAAAAAAAAAAAATTGTCAAGACAGTGGAACACCCTCTTAAGACCATGAGAAATCTGAACAAATCAGGTCTTAAAGGAAAATGAGTCTTACAATGGAGATAAATTGTGACATTGTGAGAAAAAGAAAACAATTCTGAAAAAAATGGAGTCTTTAAAAAAGGGGGTAGGTCTTAAAAATGGTGTTTCTGAGGGGTTGAGTGGGTGTATTGAATCTAGGACAGGGTGAATGTTTTAACAGCGG
>NC_090248.1:34514826-34517326 GCF_037325665.1 Littorina saxatilis
AAAAGTTGCAATCTGTAAAAGCTGTCGCTGGAGACTTGTCGCATTGTGAAACGAAAGCAGAGCGGCGTTTAAGCTAAGGTCCTACTATCACGGATATTTTGGCAAACCACAACGAGTTACTACGATTTTGCCACAACGATGTTTGCCACGAATGATTGCGAAAAATCGGCCGAACAAGAACGTTGTAGTTCGCCGTCAAAATTCGTGACAGTGTGACCTGGGCTTTAGACTTCGAGCAACAAAAGCAATACAGAGAATTAGAAGAGAGTCTGGGTGAAGAGTACACAACGGGGAATAGAGTTTTATTTGAGAGCTTGGAAAAAGATGGAAAGAGTATGAGAGAGCGAGGAGGAGGAGGGGCCAGGGAAGATGTGTGTGTGTGTGAAAAACTAAGATATATGGGTATTACACTGTCAGCTGACTTTTTTTTTTTTGGGGGGGGGAGCTGAGTTAGAGGGAGGGGGATGGGAGGATGTGAAGTTAGGACACTATTTCTTGAACACACTGTTTTCTGTAGTGCTAGGGGTGGGGGGGGGGATACTAAAGACATATGGACGTTTATCAAGTTTCTTCGGATGCATACCGCCCCACCCATCCCCCACCCCCAAGAACCCCCCCCCCCCTCCCCCCCATTCCTTTTTTTTTTTTAGCGAGCAAGCCTGAGCCACCATAAGGTTAGTGGTCTCAATCCAACCAGCTGAAAAGCTCAGACAGATGAAACAGATGTTATTTCTCTGGGGAGAGAAAGGCGTACAAAAAAGGGGATGAATTAATTGATACTGGCTGAACTAAGGTCTAGCTGGAATATAGATGCTAGACAAATTCAAATTGCGACATAAACGTGACCGAGAACATTTGACGCCAGCACAATGAGTTTCAGTGTAAATCTGCGAAATCAATCAATACAAAAAAATCCAACACTGTACAGGAAAGCACAGGAGTTTCAGTGTCTAATTGCGAAATCAATCAATACAAAAAAATCCAACACTGTACAGGAAAGCACAGGCGTTTCAGTGTCTATATGCGAAATTAATCAATACCAAAAAAAATTCAACACTATACAGGAAACACTCAGAGTCAGAATAGTGATGTGTACGAGTCAAAGGGAAGGTCTTAGCCCATACAAAAGCCCGGGCAGAGATACAATGACAATGACAAATCTTTATTTTTCGAGGGTGACAAGAATAAGCATAGATATGCTTTTTTGCATCTGGCCCTCGCCCTAAAGAGGGACTAAACTATTTTACTATAACTATGACTAGGGGGACAACAACAAAAAAACAACAAAAAAAGGTTACATAAAAACATTAATGGTAGAACATGTAAGTTTATGTACATGAAGCGCATTTATATGTAGAAGCATTGTAGATCATAAGGTTGTGTTCAAAACTGGGTGTAAAGCAATGAAGATAAACGCAAAGTAAGCATACTTTGCAACAATACATTAGCTCAGCAAAACAATGTATTACAGAGCCAAATCTTCGTGATTTTGTCACAATAAACCATAATTCCGATAATGAACAACTGTATACAAAGAGAACAGAGAAAGAGATAGAGATAGAGAGCAGAGCTTCGTGAGAAGGACTGTGCCTTTCGTTTCTATGGCAATGAGAGACATTAATAGATCCGCAAATGTGACTGCCACGTGAAAATTTTAGGTCAATCAGAACGTGGCAGTGGGGTCATCCCAGGTCCTTCGGCCACTGTGCAAGGTCAAGACAGGTCAGACAAGAAAATTGGTTGATTAAAATCAACATGGCCGAAGCAATGTTTTCATAAAAGAAGCGGTATTGTACGGGCACATGTTGAATTTGGGTTACATGTGTTGCAGAGTATTTGAAAATCCGTAGGCATAAAAACATGCAAAGAAGAGTGATAGGTCCCTGTTGTGAATATAGTCAAGTGGATAAATTGATTACTTATGTTTCACACTAGTTTTGCTGTTACAGCAGTCCCTCTCATGAACGGACACCCTTGGGCCAGTGCAAACCTGTCCGTACATTGCAGGTGGCCGGTCACGGGAGAGCCCCCCCCCCCCATCTCACACACTCAGGCACACTGACGGACTGAGTGAGTCTTTGCTACTTACTGGTGAACGAGCTCTACTTGTCCTAAAACAATAAGGTCAAACTACTACAACTTATAACTGAAAGGAAAAAAACTGTCCTGTAAAAATGACGTTAAATCAACGGTGTCAGAAAAAGAGAGATAAAAGAAATCCTCAAATTCCTGAGGATACAGGCACCCCATGAAAGCAGCCACGAACATACTCACAGAGGCACACATGCTTGTGCAGATACTTTGCAAAAATATGAATTGAAAACCTGCATATGTGGTAATTTATTTTTTGTGTGTGTGGCTTTATTGAATACTTCAGGCAGTGACTTTTCCCTGTCCAGTTTTCTCTTTCGTCTCTCTTACCCCTCGCTTACCCACCCCCACCCCCTTACCCTCCACTCCCTTTACCCAGCCCCGACAGCACAAATTTGTAATCTGCAAG
>NC_090248.1:34522326-34567326 GCF_037325665.1 Littorina saxatilis
GCTCAGCTTGAAACCACGGAGGAAAATGATGAACTGGAAGCTGCAAGACTAGATTAAAAAATATGTAGGGCAGAAGGGAGGGGTTGGGGGCTGGGGTATTACAAAAGCGCGACAGAACCAGACCTCCGCGACTTGTCCGTAGTCACCTCAAAAAAACAGCATGCTGAAAAGAACCGGATTCCTTCAGTGGAACCCCACAGGCCACACCGCCCGATTTAAGACTGCGCCCCCTTTTCAGAGTTTCTGTTTATACCGTCCGTGAAGTTCTCTCTAATTCAATTAAGACTTCCTCAATTTTGTTCGTTGTTACCTGCATTTTCTCCGATTTGTAAAGAGGGGCTTCGCTGCCGTGTAACAATAGACATGGGGACAGAGCTGAGCTAGTGCGGGTAAGATACGACAAGACAATGGGATAGGTATGGAAATTGTACGGGAGAATTGTCTTTCGCTTCAAGACACCCTGTACTTTTTGTGTGTGCGACATAAGCCAACGGGCAGTCGTCTGGTCGCATTACGCAAGGCAGATAAGAAGCCAAGTGCCCAGACAGCTGATAGACACGGAGCATGTAAAAAGCTGGTAATGGTTTTGCTGGTGCTGAGCACTCGGGCAGCTGTCACCCCGGGGCGGGCATAAGTGAGACAAAAGTAGTATAATTTATTTAGCGGAACCCCTTTCTCAAGACTGTACGATTTAAGACTGTAATGGCTTTGCTTTTTTAGAATTTTTTTTTTTTAACGTCAGAAAATTTAGCTTCTATTTTACGACTCCCTCCTTAATAAATCTTGATTTTCTCGAAGGCTTCAACTGTACAGCACCTCCCCCAACCCCTTCCAATCAGTCTAAAGTCGGGAACAGCTTACCGAAACAAAGCAGGACATAATTATCATAGCTTAAAATGAGACTATTTGAAGCACAATACTTGAGTTGAAGCAGCATACACAGGACTTAAAATGCGACTCGTCTTCACACCAGAAAATACTGGATAAAAGCGAAAGAAGTTAATCTGAAAATGTGTCTGCTGTGGGTTAGAAGGAGATGTGGGAAATTAAAACTGTGACATACTGGGGGAATGATCAAAAATGGATAAAAATCAAGGAAAATACAGCAATCTGGTGCAATCTGAGCCATCAGTTTTTCTTTATTTTCAAATGTATCGATTTCTTCTTTTTTTTTAATTTAACATTTTTTTTTTAGGCTGGGGGGGGGGGGGGGGGGTCCGGAAATCCCGGAAACCCCCCCCCCCCCCCTCATGGATCCGCCCCTGGAGGAGCATGTAAGAAATGTTGTCCGAAACTCACCGGGGGCAACTGAGATGCTGAATCTGTAAAAAGCGTGAACACTTTGCAAACGAGGGAATGCTGTGTGGATGCGGAAACGTGTTTGGAACTGTCATACGGACGAACGTTCCCATCCAGAAATCATGAATTCCTGGTTTAAAACAATGATTCCTGGGCTGGGGTGCACGAAGCGAAAGTGGGTGAAACCCAAACGGGAGAAAACAAACCGCGGGGTCTGATTCGTTGAAATCACAACAAATCTCAATTTCAACCAATCCAACACCGCGTCTGGCTCCCGACCGGTTGGTAACTTTCTTGTGCACCTTTCCTGATTCTCAAACTTGTCAGGTTGTCAAAATCATAGAGCAACACTTGTGAAAGGTCAGAGCTACAACTAGTCTCCAGGTCGATTGTCGTAATTGGGGCTCCGCTCACCTATGTAACTTCAGCAGGACAGACGACGCACTGCAGATTATACCAGCCCGCTACACGTTGCGTGAAAGCAAACCAGGCCAAGTTCTCGCCATAATCCCCAACGCAGAATAAATAATATGCAGTGCGTCGTCTGTGCCGCTGACTCTGCGCAAGTGTATTCTGCCCATAATGTCGAACATTATCGAACAGCTTTCATCCCTGCTGTCATGCTCAAGACTCGTGTTGTTAAAGGCACATCCCATCTCAGGAAAGCGATTCGGCTCACCATCTCAGACCTCAACATCCTCTACGATACTTATTTCGCTTCTTAATCAGGACTTGCTAGTTTTGTTCTGCGGGGACGATGGATCAGTTCCGTTAAAGAGAAGTTCCGGTGTCCTTTTAAAGCAATTGACCTCGGGTCGTTGTAGTTAATTGACCTGCAACTCGACCGGTATACCTCTTGATTAAGAAACGGCTTTATTGCATGAAAGTATGATTGTGTAGGAAGCAGATACTGGAAATGAGAAAAGAAAAGGTCTCTCCCTCTCTCTCTCTCTCTCTTTTTTTCTCTCTCTCTCTCTCTCTCTCTCTCTCTCTCTCTCTCTTTCTCTCTCTCTCTCTCTCTCTCTCTCTCTCTCTCTTTCTCTCTCTTTCTCCGAACGCACATTTTCTTTACCACCCCCCCCCCCCGATGCCCTCATCTCTCAATATATCTATCACAATTGCTCTATCTCTCTCTCTCTCTCTCTCTCTCTCTCTCTCTCTCTTTTCCTCTGGCTGTCTGTATGTCCGTCCGTCCTTCCGTCCGTCCGTCTGTCCGTCCGTCCGTCCGTCCGTCCGTCCGTCCGTCCGTCTGTCCGTCTCTGTGACTTCAATGTTTGTCTGTCTGCCTGTCTGTCTCTCATGACTTCAATGTCTGTCTGTCTGTCTGTCTGTCTGTCTGTCTGTTTGCCTCCCTCTCTCTCTCTCTCTCTCTCTCTCTCTCTCTCTACCTCTATCTGTCCCCCCTCTCTCTCTCCCCCCTCTCTTCCTCTCTCTGTCTCTTTGTGGTTTGCTGCGTTCTGACGATGTCGTGAATTGTAAGACAAAAACAGCGTTAACTCTCCAGATCGCCTCATCGATCAAGTCCAGCTGAGAACCCGAGACAGGCGATGAATTTTGTTTGACTAGAGAGCTTCGGGAGAGGGGGCTGAGGTCAATATAGAGACGTAAAATGATTGTGGGTCTGAGAGCAAGGGAGAGAGAGAGAGAGAGAGAGAGAGAGAGAGAGAGAGAGAGAGAGAGAGAGAGAGACAGAGAGAGAGAGATAGAGACACAGAGAGAGACAGGGAGAGACGGAGAGAAAGAAAAGGGGTAAACTTGGAGCAATGAATATTGTTTAACGGGGGACCTACTGAAATGTTGAGGTCAGCAGAAAGACACAGATAAGTGTAAGAAAAGATCGAAACAAACAGAGAGAGAAACTGCGAAGCAAAGACAGTCAAATCGAGCAGGGGTATCGATTGTAGAGACAGCCAAAGCCAGCGGGGCCCAAGGTTGATGGCTTGCAGAGCTTTAGAATTAAGACATTACCAGCAAATTATCCCCCGGCGGCTAACACTGGTCTTCACGCGTCCTTCAAACTCAATAAATCCCGCGGAGACACAAGCGGGGCTTGGGTGGAAGGGCGACTATCCGTTTGTCCATGATGCAGGCCCTGGGCTTCCATCTCTCAAGCAGTGATAGAAATTTGTGTCAGACCTGTCCGTTTCTCACAGAGTTTTGGGCCGAAAGAGGATTTTATCTTTTGAAAATGAGACGTTTGCTGTTGCGAAGAGGTTCGGTGTATGCGCAAAGAGTGGTATTTTCAGAAGTTGCTGTGTCCATCCTTACTTAAGTTATCGATTCAATAACCAGTGTCGGATCGCGGTAGTTGTGTTGTGAACTGTTATCAGCTAAACAAAGGCAACAAGTTGACTGATTAAAAAAATCGATCATTTGGTCACACCAAGTGGTCACACTAGTAAGTCGCAATATTGTTGTGATAAGTTTATTCAGATGCAGGGAAAAGCTGTTAAAACAATCACAACCGATACGACTAGCTGACCTTTTGACGATTTCGTCTTCGTTATTTTCAATGCAAACCAGTAGAATAGTAGACATTTTCGGTGGTCGCGATCACTGGTACCTTACCAGGGTTTAACATGAGAGGCAAAGACCTTCGGTCATTTGACCTCATCAAACAAATTGTGATGGGACATTGGGGGCCCAGGGCTATCAGCGGCGTTCTCTCTCTCTCTGGTTGTACACTCTTTTGATGGAGCTTTTGCGCTACTTCTTCTGTAAATTAATGCAGAGGTCTAGAAGCAGTGTGTGTAGTCTGTAACGCACATACCCACACACACACTTACTCTCACATACACACACACACACACGCACACACACATACACCCACACACACATACACCCACACACACACCCACACACCCACATACGCACACACACATACTCACACACACACACACACACGCACACACACACACACATACCCACACACGCACGCACGCATACACACACAACATACATATCTCACTGCTTTGTTTTGTGTATATGCAACACATAATTTCCAGAAACTGCCATAGTTTTATAAGTGATGCTTGGAATATTGCACGATTCACTTTGCAACGCCTTCTATCTTCAGTGTGCATACATCCACCCACACTCGACTTTAAGTTCCTGGAGACAGCACATACAATTCCGATATTGGTTACCCTACGTCTTTTCATGATAGCTTACTTGGCTAAAATCGCATAGACGGAGAAGATTTAGAAATAAGCACAGTTGTGCTCAAGAATCCATTTCACGTACGCGTCGTGAACTTTGCAAACGTATGCCATAACAAGAAATTCCTCCGAGGTAGGAAAAACACCCCCGTCAAAGGGAAATAACCTTCTCAGTTGGTGGCAGTGAGAATGGTTATTTCCCTTTGACCATTAATATGTGCCTCTATAAGTCCTTGTATAATTTTAATCCACCAATAACCCCCTAACCGTGTGTTTGACTGGTCCCAATTTTTGTAAGGACCGTCTCAGGAATGTATATAACCTGTTCACCAAGTTTGGTGACGATCGGTCCGTTCACTTCTTGAGATCTATATGCGAACACAAACAAACAAACAAACAAACAAACAAACAAACACATCGACTGAATCCTATACACACCCCTATACCGGGGGTGTAAAAATTACATTTGACGACGTTACACGTTCTGTAAAAAGCCATTTCTGGACTTGTGCAATTGTATTGCAAAAATGTTTAATTCCCCGCCAATCACCATTGTTTAGCAGGGGTTCTAAACACTAGCTTGTAAAGAAGCCAGCAGTCAGTCAGCAGGTCTTAGCAGTCGTCCCACTGATAGATTCCCATATAATTCAAGGTTTTAAACTTATTACGAAATCAGCCACCACGCAGTGTTTTGTAATCAGCACACAGCCATTGGTCTAGCGGTTAATCACCGTAATCCCTGTACGCCTGTTGGGAAAGACTGTATCTTGTTTCCAGCCTCCGCTCATGCTGCTCTGTGTCGACTCGAAATCCCCAACGAGTCGCTTCCTCATTTGTCGCTGTTCCATAAGATGGATGACTTTGTCTGGCCCTCTCTGGCCCCGCTCTCTCTCCTTGTGAAGTTTCTTGTAGAGAAGAAGGTTGTGTGTGTGGTGTGTGTGTGTGTGTGTGTGTCTGTGTCTGTGTGTGTCTGTGTCTGTGTCTGTGTCTGTTTTTCTTCTTCAGGTTTTGCCTCTGTGAGTCTGCCTACGTGTCTATGTGTCTCCCTCTCTCTGTGCATGTGTCTCTGTCTCTCTGTCTTTCGAAAGTTAAGACTTTGAACATGGTCCAAATAAAATAAAGTTTCAATGTCATCGTCGTCAACTTCATCAGTTTCATCGTAATTGCCATCATCATCATCATCATCATCATCATCATCATCATCATCATCATCATCATCATCATCATCAGCAGCAGCAGCAGCAGCAGCAGCAGCAGCATCATCAACATCCCCATCATCATCACCATCCACCATCATCATCCCCATCATCATGCCCATCATCAATCATTTCTCTCACTTTGTCTTTGTCTCTCTGCTGTGTGAGTGTTTGTGCGCTGTGCCCGTGTCGGCGTAGGAGTGTACAGGCTACGTCTGTGGTGTTTGGTGATTTAATGCAAACGTCGTTCATCAACGTCACCAGGCAGCTGGAGCTGAAGAAAACAAAGCTTTTGATAATGGAGCTTGTCACAAGCCACCCAAACAGACCCACGAACGATCTAAAGAACCAACCAATCAACGACCCAGTTACCAGGAGCACAGTTCAAAAACAAGAAAGCCCCCACCCACATCAAAAAAAGAGGAGAAGCAATTTGTTTTTCGGATTAAAAACAAAATAAAATAAGACATTGAAATATTAGAATGCATCAAAATGTTGCGCCTGTGGTAAAATGATGTCTTTTTGACTGGCATCTCCTAGACCTTTAGTCTGACTGGGGGCTGAAAGTGAAAATACGAAAGTTTGTGTTAAGTTTTCACGTGGCATCTGTGACAGATGTCTCAATGGTGGCTGAGAAAAAAAAAACCACCCGGTTGCTGCCGTGAATTTAGATGGACAAACTTTGGGAATTCTTGAGGACCTTTTCTGAGCATGTATTTGAATGTCTTCGCAGACTTTTTTTGTGAGATGTTATTTGCAGTATGGCTTCATGGAAAGTTTTGTCTGACGTAATACCCAGTCTCAAGTATCGACAGTAACGTTACCTCGATGCTGAGAGTTTAATTTGATAGAATCACAGTGCTGAAGGATTTGTAAAAAAGGAAGTTAGGTGAGGTCGATAAACAAGCTATTTAGTTTGTAAACTAATTAGTTAGCTAATTACCTACTCAGTAGGTACCGACTCAAAAGAAGGCTGCGGTGAATAGGATAAAGAACAGTAGAAGTAATCTGAAAAAAGCTGCTTCGGAGTCGCGTTTAAACCTGTTATTGCTGTTACCAACGTGTCATGCGTGTTACAAGGCTGTACTGGAACCCGTAAGTGGACAGTTTTATTTGACTGCTCACCAAGCCATTATTGCTGTAGATATCGCTCGCGTGAAAGCGAAGGAATTAGAGGCGAGTTTCGAGTGAGCATTTGCATGAGAGAGGCGGACGCGACGGTTTGATGTATACGACAATATACATACAGCTTATAACATCCACTCATAAAAAAACTCGAGTGAACAACGGAATTACATTCAGCCCGCGAAGGTAAAAGACGTAGAGTGAATAGGAATACACAAAGAGGTTATTTCACTGATGGATGGATGGATTGACTTGCTGGCTGATTGCTTGAACTGACTTAATGATTGATAGGAGTGCTTCTTCATGATTTAAATTGTTTTTCTGGTTTTGACTTCTGCCAGCATAATTTCTGCAGTTACCATCACTGCTCCTGTGGCTGGAAAACGGAGGGATTTCAAGCTCACAGGACATCGATGAGCGTGGGAGTGTGAGCGAGCCAGATTAGCAAGCGGGCGTTTGATTGATTGATTGATTGATTGATTGATTGATTGATAAATTGATAAATTGATTGATTGATTTATTGAATGAGTGAGTGAGTGAATGGCTGAGGGAATGACTGATTGGGACACTTAATCCTGGCATTGTCTTCTGTAGATTTGACTTCAACATGCGCTGGTCACTGTATCTTCAGTTTTTCTGTCGCCGGTCACATCCAGGGATTACAAGCTTGCAGAATATCGATGCGCATAGGAGTCAGTGCGAAGACAGAGATTATCAAGCGAGCGTTGACCCAAGCGACAAAGTCGTCTTGAGATCATCGCCTGCCTCTAACGGTGCCCATTTACACTTCCTGCCATACACGCGTCTCATAAACTCCTCAGGGAATTCAGAAAGTGAATTATATTCCGTAGGGGGGAGGTGAGAACAAAGATCTATATATGCTGGCGAAGAATACCATTAACCAAAGAGAAATGTGTCGTCGGGCAGAGCGATTTTGCTAGGGCGTTGACTTTCGTGTTATGGCGAAGAAGAGGGGCCGGGAGGAGGAGAGGAAGAAAGAGGAATAAGATAGGATGGAGGTAGAGGGAGGGGGAGTAAGAGGAATAAGATATGATGGAGGTAGAGGGAAGGGGAGTAAGAGGAATAAGATAGGATGGAGGTAGAGGGAAGGGGAGTAAGAGGAATAAGATAGGATGGAGGTAGAGGGAGGGGGAGTAAGAGGAATAAGATAGGATGGAGGTAGAGGGAGGGGGAGTAAGAGGAATAAGATAGGATGGAGGTGAATGAAGAGGGGAGGGGGGGTGAGATGAGGAAGGTGAAAAAGAGGAAAAATGGAGGCGAATGAGAGTGGAGGAAGAAGGAAAAGGTGAGAGAGAGAGAGAGAGAGAGAGAGAGAGAGAGAGAGAGAGAGAGAGAGAAAGAGAGAGATCGAGAGAGAGATCGAGAGAGAGAGAGTGAGAGAGAGAGAGAGCGAGAGAGATCGAGAGATCGAGAGATCGAGAGAGATCGAGAGAGAGAGAGAATTGAATTAAATTGAATTGAACTTTATTTAAGGCTACACCTTTTCTTACAATCTGTCCTTGTCCAGAGAGACAGAGAGAGAGAGAGAGAGAGAGAGAGAGAGAGAGAGAGAGAGAGAGAGAGAGAGACAGAGAGAATAAGAAGAATGGGAGAGGAGGAAGAGCGAAAAAAAGTGGAAAGGGAGGAAAAGAGGGAGGAGGAGGAGGAGAGAGGAAGAATAAGGTTAAAATGAAGAGGAGCGGATGGGTTCGGGAATCGATCACATGAGGACAGTTTAATTCATAATCGGCCACCCTGCCAGAGGAGTTTGCAGGTGTTAGCTTAGGCCCGGGGGATATATGTTGATGTGGTACTCTGCAGAGCGTCCGATGTCATACTCCATGGGTCAATATTATTTGGCGCCATAGTGTAGGAACCAAGGATGTAAGTGGTGCAGTCAATACTTTTTGCAGGAGTGGCAACATGGGCAAATACTGTGGATTTCCCGAACGTCTTTCAGATGTGTACTCAACCTTGAAACTTATTTTTGTTCTTTCTTTATCTTTCTTTATTTGGTAAAGAAATAAATATTTAAATAAATAAATATTTCTTTATTTCTTCATTTCGTCGTTTTCAACCACGAAGGTTATATCGCGACGGGGAAAGGGGGGAGAGGGGATAGAGCCACTTGTCAATTGTTTCTTGTTCACAAAAGCACTAATCAAAAATTTGCTCCAGGGGCTTGCAACGTAGTACAATATATTACCTTACTGGGAGAATGCAAGTTTCCAGTACAAAGGACTTAACATTTCTTACATACTGCTTGACTAAAATCTTTACAAAAATTGACTATATTCTATACAAGAAACATTTAACAAGGGTAAAAGGAGAAACAGAATCCGTTAGTCGCCTCTTACGACATGCTGGGGAGCATCGGGTAAATTCTTCCCCCTAACCCGCGGGGGGTCTTATTTTTGTCACTGCCGATTTTCTCTGTTATTTTCGACAATATGGTATGGCTTCTAGTATGGTCAGACAAGTGCAAGCGTTGCTCCACTATTTACATCACGTTTGCCAGAAAAGTGTTTCAGTTGTTGATCTTCCATGTTCCTTCAACCTATTTGGCTATTCGGGACCGATTAGACCTCAGTTCATGTTAAGATTTTACAGTATGGCATTTGAGTCAGTTTGACAAGAAAAAAATGCTGTCAGATGACCAGAAGAGCACATATTGTTTTTGACTCACATGCGAAGCAAAAGTGAGTCTATGTACTCACCCGAGTCGTCCGTCCGTCCGTCCGTCCGGCCGGCCGGACGTCCGGCCGTCCGGAAAACTTTAACGTTGGATATTTCTTGGACACTATTCAGTCTATCAGTACCAAATTTGGCAAGATGGTGTATGATGACAAGGCCCCAAAAAACATACATAGCATCTTGACCTTGCTTCAAGGTCAAGGTCGCAGGGGCCATAAATGTTGTCTAAAAAACAGCTATTTTTCCCATTTTTCCCATTTTCTCTGAAGTTTTTGAGATTGAATACCTCACCTATATATGATATATAGGGCAAAGTAAGCCCCATCTTTTGATACCAGTTTGGTTTACCTTGCTTCAAGGTCAAGGTCACAGGAGCTCTTCAAAGTTGGATTGTATACATATTTTGAAGTGACCTTGACCCTGAACTATGGAAGATAACTGTTTTAAACTTAAACAGTATGTGGGGCACATGTTATGCTTTCATCATGAGACACATGTGGTCACATATGATCAAGGTCAAGGTCACTTTGACCCTTATGAAATGTGACCAAAATAAGGTAGTGAACCACTAAAAGTGACCATATCTCATGGTAGAAAGAGCCAATAAGCACCATTGTACTTCCTATGTCTTGAATTAACAGCTTTGTGTTGCATGACCTTGGATGACCTTGACCTTGGGTCAAGGTCACATGTATTTTGGTAGGAAAAATGTGTAAAGCAGTTCTTAGTGTATGATGTCATTGCTAGGTTTAGTTATTTGACCTTGATCCTGAAGGTCAAGGTCATGTAAAGGTCAAGGTCAAGCATGTGAGTCGTATGGGCTTTGCCCTTCTTGTTAAATTAGATGCTAAGCACAGAAAATTTAGCAGTAAAAACGTTTTTACAATAATGTCACAGAATGGTTGAGATAAAACAAATTAATACAAAAAAATCATACTAACAAAAACACCACAAACATTAGAGCAACCTTCTTGATTGGAGTGTTGAGTTGTGTGACGAGGGGACAAACACTCAAGTCCTCAATGGCAAAAAGACGTAGGACTTTTAATATCAATTTTACTACTACTTGAGAAGACATAATTTGTTATTGGTCTTTGTGACTATAACGTGTTCAGGGTGCCATGCCTTTACTCGGGTAAAACGAACCGGACACATCTGCACTAAATGCTTGGACAGTATGGCTGACAATCCTTGAATCTGTCGGCTTTGAGCAACTGACATCTATTTGCTCACTCCGATGACGGTGCCACGGCGGCGAGTTTAAAATTATCAGACAGAAAGTCAACACAGTGATCTGATAAACAAAAAGAAGTAAGCGCTGTGAGTGCACACAACACGTGTAATAGAGTAATGGCACCTGAGAGAATAACAATCATTGAAATGAACAAGCGACTTCCATCCTCAAACAGCACAGAGTATATCACCAAAGACATTCTATGCTAGTGTAGTGTATATTATCTTTGATTTTACTGCGGTTTGGGGACTTTAATTTTAGTATAGAACTGACGCACGACACTTCAGCCATGATAGTTCCGGAGCTAAACACGGGCATACTGTGCACGACTTTTCACACGGACTACGGCACAATAAACATCCCTCCTCCCTTCAACTCTTCCACCACCATCCACCCTTCCACTACTCTAAGGGCTGTATATTTATGCACAATGATGTAATATGCACGCTGAAAGCAGTCACTGTCAAAGTCATATATAGTGCAGCCATAATATAAGAGCAAGGTCACACACATGACGCCATAAAGCGTTGAGATCGGCATCCATCACCCTGAAGGATGCGTGGCGCCACCAGCGGCAGCCATCGGCGGCTCCAAACTGCCGTCAGGGCATTTCATTTCAGCACCAGCAGTAGTGCAAACCCCGGCGGCAATAAACTGTCTGTCCATTCACTCTCCTCACAATCCTCGGGAGGGAAGGGGGGAGGGGGGAGAGAGAGACAGTGAGGGGGAAGGGAGTGAGTGAATGAGAGAGAGAGAGAGAGAGAGAGATAGCGAGAGAGAGAGAGAGAGAGAGAGAGAGAGAGAGAGGGACGGAGGGAGGGAGTGAATGAGAGAGAGAGAGGCGAGAGAGAGAGAGAGGGAGGGAGGGAGGGAGGGAGGGAGTGAATGAGAGAGAGAGGGGGATGAGAAAAAAAAGAGAGAGAGAGAGAGAGAGAGAGAGAGAGTTAGAGGTTGAGACAGAGAGACTGAGACAGAGAGATTGTTTTGCGTCAGGAAAACCGTGAAAAAAACTTGTAGACAAGTGCAAAGAGAGAGGGTGGGAGAGGGAAAAAGAGAGAATTGGAGACAGTGATGTGAAGCAAAGAAGAACTTTTTAAAAGGAGGAGAGAGAGAGATGGGTAGGGGGAGAGGGAGGTAGAGAGAGAGAGAGAGAGAGAGAGAGAGAGAGAGAGAGAGAGAGAGAGAGAGAGAGAGAGGTTGGTGGGTTTGGTGAGAAATGGGAGGGAGGGAAACAGAGACAGACGGACAGAGAGGTCTGGGCTATAAGGTCAGAATCTAATTCACGACCGTTTTGCGAGTGCGGGTCAGTGGAAGCAACCGATTTTCTGTCTCCCCCTGGACCCCCTTGTACACCCCCATCCCTCAACCCCCCTCCCCCCTCCCTCCCTCCCCCCCCACACACACATAGAGTCGGAAGGGATAGAGGAAATCGCAGAAAGCTGTCCTAGACGGGAAGACATTAAGTCTGCCGCCTGACTGGGATGACTGGACCTTTTGTGGCCATAATGCGATAGTGCTGGCTTGACCTAATTCGCTTGTTTGAGGTCCAAGCTGCGCGTGCAATTTTATTTCGGTTGACCTTAATAAGGTCCTCGCTGTGTGTATGTATACAAAGTGAACAAATAATGGAATTTCGGTTGACCTTAGTGTGTCTGTACAAAGTGGCGAAATAATGGTGTTTGGGTGACCTTTGAGAGATATCTGTCCTCGTTGACTGGTCTTCGATTGGGCTTGTGAAAGATCTCAGAGAGAGATAAAGAGAGAGAGAGAGAGAGAGAGAGAGAGAGAGAGAGAGAGAGAGAGAGAGAGAGAGAGAGAGAGAGAGAGAGCGTGTCAGTGTATGTGCCACAAATACATTTTGGCTGACCTGCATATCTGCATTCATTGGTTTTACGTCTGTGTAAAGAGAGGGATTGTGATTGACGGTCTTGGAATGACCACCTTGGCTCTCTCTCTCTCTCTCTCTCTCTCTCTCTCTCTCTCTCTCTCTCTCTCTCTCTCTCTTTCTCACGTACTTTCTTTGCCCCCCCCCCTCCCCACTATATCTCTCCATTCTGCGTATGTGTATATGTACGCACACGCACATACCAGACAACTCACAGTACTGATTTCCGTCGACTGTTAATCAAACAGCCCCCAACCACGTCCACACCCGCCATCTGAATAACGAGGCAATTTCTGAGCTTCACTCTCTGGGAATGTTCCTCTTTGGTACGAACCCATCTAAGTAAAACGGGATAAATGACTCAGAAGTAATTCCACCATCGCTTCATTGAGTCTGATCCAAGCGTTCACCTGACTGTAGCAAATGTGACGGCCTTTCAAAAGAGAAAAATACTCCTGGGAGCTTACAGCCTATAAAAGAAACTCGAGGTGGGAAGTAGCTTCCACTTTGCCAAAAATCGAGTCGATAATCCGAAGCCTCTTGAGTCCACGATTTCCCTTGGGAACCTTGTTTGTGTTTTGTTTACACTTTAGAGAGTAGAAAAAGGGCGATTCATTCATGATTCTTAATTTGCTCGAGCAAATAATTTGGAACGATTAGATAAATTCCTGCACGTGTCTCTATTACTGCTGGCAGCGTTTACAGCGTTGTGAGCTAATACGGTTTTTACTGCTCCATTGATGGTTCTCAGTTTGCTTAAAGGCATACTAACGCACTCCCGTGTTTACAAAGTGTAGTTTGCCCACAATCGATGTCAAACGCACCATAAGACCATATAATGACGATATGTCACCATGCGCGGATCATAATACATGCATTACAGCTTGTTCTAGCCTCTGAAAAAGTGAGGATGTCAACAAAGCCGCGGTGTTAGCTCCCTTGCATCAACGTTACATGTGTTGCCAAATCTATAAATAGGACCATCTAGATCAAAATAAAAATTCAAATATCTCAACATTTAAGGGCTGCTAGACCACAATATTTTGCAGGGAACTTAATTTAGTCTGTCTCCAGCTCTGGGTAAAGCAATTAGCGTGTATATTCATCAGCTTTCTATGCCTTTAAGCATTTAAACAATGTGCCATTCCCATTTTGTGGATCATGTCTTAAGAACTGTGCGTCGCTTCGTTCTTGTTCATTCTCGCACTGACTTCCTAAATCCTCATCTTGTTTTACCCACGCTTGGGCCGCGTAGGGTTACTCGGTCTTCCAGATTGTAAGATCGCATGTACGGCCGTTTTCAATCACTCCTCCATATAGCTGGACGTACTACGTCTTCGGAGGACCCATGATGACTGACAGAATGATACGATGTAGGTCAAGGACATAGCTGAGCGAGATGATTGACCAGTTGTCACCAGAGGATGACCCCCCCCCCCCCCCCCCATGCTTGAGTGGCGGAGTGACAGAAGCAAATTAGATCGGGGGGATAATCAGATCAGAAGAGTGCACTCCCTGTGAATGTGGCGAAGCTCGTCATTTCAGTTTGTAGAGGGCCCAGTGACGCCCCCCGCTGGTTAGGGGGAAGAATTTACCCGATGCTCCCCAGCATGTCGTAAGAGGCGACTAACGGATTCTGTTTCTCCTTTTACCCTTGTTAAGTGTTTCTTGTATAGAATATAGTCAATGTTCGTAAAGATTTTAGTCAAGCAGTATGTAAGAAATGTTAAGTCCTTTGTACTGGAAACTTGCATTCTCACAGTAAGGTCATATATTGTACTACGTTGCAAGCCCCTGGAGCAATTTTTGATTAGTGCTTTTGTGAACAAGAAACAATTAACAAGTGGCTCTATCCCATCTCCCCCCTTTCCCCGTCGCGATATAACCTTCCTGGTTGAAAACGACGTTAAACACCAAATAAAGAAAAAGGCCCAGTGACATATATTCGTCTGTCCTGTTTTTCCTGGTCCTGTTCCAGTTGATTCCACGCTTTTCCTCCTCTCCTCTACTCTCCTCCTCCTCTTCCTACTCCCCCGCCTCCTCTGTCTTCCCTGTTTCCTGTTTGTCTTCGTTTTGCTCATTTTGCGTCTGTTCCTCCCTTTCTTTTCCTCTCGTTATACATTTGTATACAGGTGAGGCAGTACTTATTAGTAATAGTATTGGATTCTACAACCTTTGTTCATATTTGTTTGCAGTTGCTTATTTTTGTTGTTGTCTCCAGTTCCATGTTGTAGTTTTAGCAGGAACAGATTGTAAGACTAGGTGTCAGCCTAACATATCCATTCTTGCGTAACAACAATTATACATTCATTCCTTAAATCTCTTCCTCATTTGTTTCCTGCTGCTGCTGCTCCTATACCGTGTCTCGTCTTCGTCCTCTTACGTTCCTTTCCCTGGAAGCGATTGGGTTAGCCCACACCACCACCTATATGTCCAGGGTTTCACACGGGATATGTTATATTTGTTTACCTCGACAAATGCAAAAAATAAAATTTCCTAAATCAACAGCCTGTCTGCTTCTTGTGCATTGTCGGATATTCCATGTAGAGGCCTGGACGTGTCTATATCGTGAAGATAGTCTCAAGATTGATCTCAGCCTCAGAGGGAGTAAAAATCAGTTAGACCTGAATTGAACATATGTATAGGGTCCCAATGTCCTGGTTTTGTCCGCTTGGTAGGAAACGTGATGTCCAGAAGACCACATACACATGTCAAAACTATTAGACGGTCAACCGGGCAGGGTCAGACCAATGCGTCACATCAAAAAAGTATGCGTCAGTGGCCGAAAACCGAGGTCTGAGAACAACCCTGCAGTCTTCATTTCCTCCTACGCATGTTCTGATGTTGCTCGTATTCTGACTCCTACTCCCTTACCTCCTTCTTCTTATGAAGGCCTCCGAGATATTCAACTGTGTTCGTTGTATTGGATTGTTTTACCTTGCAGGGGAACCACATTGTCTGTTGGCCTTGTGTTTTATGTTAAACCGACGTTTATAGACACTGTGTTCTGTGCTTTCAAGCTGGCTCAAATTGTAATCTGAAACAAACGAGGCAGCGCGCTTTTTTAGGATCTGAGAAACAAAGGGACGTACGTATATATGCACTTAAATCGCTTACTTCCCTTTATTCCTCAAATGACTGAAGTCTTGTTTGAAATGTGCACTCGCTAAGGCGTTTTTGTCAAAGAGAGAGAGAGAGAGAGAGAGAGAGAGAGAGAGAGAGAGAGAGAGAGAGAGAGAGAGAGAGACAGAGAGAGACAGACAGACAGACAGAGATAGACAGACCGTGAGAGACAGACATACACAGACAGACAGACAAACAGAGAGAGAGGGAGAGAGAGAGAGAGAGAGAGAGACAGAGAGAGACAGAGAGAGAGAGAGAGAGAGAGAGAGAGAGAGAGAGAGAGAGAGAGAGACGAAAGGAAAAAAACACGATCTTTTCCTGGCCTTTGCGTGTGCAATATTGTACCCCCCCAAGAGCCAGTCACTGAAGCGTGGCCTCCTGTCATCCAGACATGCATGGGCGGGCGGCGAAGAACAAGGGCGCCGGGCGATGCAGGTTATGAGTTGTGACAGGCCGTGTACACGATCGATACATGGCCCTGTGCATCCACTGCTGGACGCCGTAAAATTGCTCCCGTGTCATCTTACGGGAACGCTGCTGAAATGGGTGAATTGGGACCGATTTTGACGCGACTTCTGAAAAGGGACGGTTTACGCGATTTTGAACCGATTTTAGGGGTGACCGACTGTTTGCAGACTTGAAACCCAAGCATGCTTGTTTTGCTATACCTCTCGGCCGCTGTCACGAGGAATCGCTTGAAAATCGCCCAGAATCTTCCGACTCTTTCGTTTTCCTTACGTCGGCGTGTTTGTCGACGTCTGCGTTGCGATTTTAACTTTTTCTTACCCGATGCTTTTGCCGTCTTGCTGCTGCTTCTGCCGGCACATGACCAGTGACCATATTTCCCGCCCGTGTGTGTGTGTATGTGTGTCTGTGTGCATGGAGTCCTTTGAAATCAGACGTGAACCTTATGTTTTGTTTTGTTTAATGTTCCTTTTTAAAAAAAAAAATAATTATTAAACAAAATTTTTTTGGATCTTACTTCTGTTCTTAAGTGCTTGTTTTCTTAGGCACCTTTCGTGATGTTGTCAGAAAGATATTACTGGCATCAAACGAATGAGGCCAAATTAGTAATAATCTCTCCCTGTAAAGCATTTCCCTCATCTTGCCTTTTTGCTTTGTTACATTCTTTGTCATTGTTCGCCCCCCGTCGCCCGATTTAAGGGAGAGAGAGAGAGAGAGCTCACCCCCATCCCCTTACCCAACCAACTCAAAAAGAAATCGAAGCAAAAGGGGGTTACATGCCTACCGGGCACTCTAACAATATGTAAACATGAAAGATCAGGTTTGTTACGTAAATGAAATGAAAAGCTGGCCGTAGTTAAAATGCCAGCATGAGCTGAGAGTCATTTTACAAGAAGAATGGAAAGATTGGTGGTCTGTGGGAATGTCCGAGTAAGTATTGCACACAGTAGAATGTTGTGGCACACCTAAACATGCGTATTGCTCCAAACACTCGTCGTGTTCGGCACCGCGCTGCTTTGCGGTGGATGTCCAAATAGCTTTTGTTTGACCTTTATTTATTTTTTATTTTATTTATTTTTTTGACCTCAGTTGCATGTAGGCTGCTTCAACCCTGAGTTGTTTTGCCTTTGTTTCTTTTTTTTCTTTTTTATATTTAGTCAAGTTTTGACTAAATATTTTAACATCGAGGGGGAATCGAAACGAGGGTCGTGGTGTATGTGCGTGTGTGTGTGCGTGTGTGTGTGTGTCTGTGTGTGTGTGTGTGTGTAGAGCGATTCAGACTAAACTACTGGACCGATCTTTATGAAATTTGACATGAGAGTTCCTGGGTATGAAATCCCCGAACGTTTTTTTCATTTTTTTGATAAATGTCTTTGATGACGTCATATCCGGCATTTCGTGAAAGTTGAGGCGGCACTGTCACGCCCTCATTTTTCAACCAAATTGGTTGAAATTTTGCTCAAGTACTCTTCGACGAAGCCCGGGGTTCGGTATTGCATTTCAGCTTGGTGGCTTAAAAATTAATTAATCACTTTGGTCATTAAAAATCGGAAAATTGTAAAAAAAAATAAAAATGTATAAAACGATCCAAATTTACGTTTATCTTATTCTCCATCATTTGCTGATTCCAAAAACATATAAATATGTTATATTCGGATTAAAAACAAGCTCTGAAAATTAAATATATAAAAATTATTATCAAATTTTTTTTTTCGAAATCAATTTAAAAACACTTTCATCTTATTCCTTGTCGGTTCCTGATTCCAAAAATATATAGATATGATATGTTTGGATTAAAAACACGCTCAGAAAGTTAAAACGAAGAGAGGTACAGAAAAGCGTGCTATCCTTCTCAGCGCAACGAATACCCCGCTCTTCTTGTCAATTCCACGTGCACTGCCTTTGCCACGGGCGGTGGAGTGACGATGCTACGAGTATACGGTCTTGCTGCGTTGCGTTGCGTTCAGTTTCATTCTGTGAGTTCGACAGCTACTTGACTAAATATTGTATTTTCGCCTTACGCGACTTGTTTTGTTTTTGTAAGGCGAGGGAGCATCCTTCTTCATTGGTCTTTTTTTCAATCACATCAAGTAATCATATCAAGTAACTTTTGTTTGAAAGGTTGTATGTGGAGCATGAAACACCAAGTTTGGATAGCTTTAAGCTGTTCTACTTTTTTTAAAAATTTTTTTTTACCTCTGATTCCCCAACAGTAAAGAAGAACCCATCTAGCAGTGTACGTAAAGACATGCAACTATTTGACATAAATATGTAATGAATGGTATTACTCGGCGGAAGGCCAGACTCTTTAAATATAAAGGACGATCGATAGAATTATATGCATTTTTGGACAATGATGGTTCAAGTTGCGTGCAGATGGATGCATCACCAAAGCCTTCAGGAAACACAAAAACCAGAGCGGTGATATCCCGAGCTTCAAATGCGTTCAATGAACCTTGAAAGCTCGCGAACGAGAGAGAAAGAGAGAGAGAGAGAGAGAGAGAGAGAGAGAGAGAGAGAGAGAGAGAGAGAGAGAGAGAGAGAGAGAGAGAGAGAGAGAGAGAGAGAGAGAGAGAGAGAGAGATGATGTTGTAGTTAATTAATTTTGACAACGCCATTGCTGTGATTACGAGAATTCCCGCTGGTTTGCATGCTGATATGAATTACCAGGACGCGCTCTTGCGTTCACTTCTTCTGCTTTTTGTTGGCGAAATAATATTGACTGAAAATAATGCTCTCTCTCTTATAAAACCTGGTTCAGAATCCAGTGTCCCATGACGTGAACTCATTTGTGTAACATTTCGTAATGCCAAAAATCGCGTAAAAATACTCGAGTAAGGAGATTAAGGAGTATAAAAACGTCAAAGGTTTTTTTTCCACTCACACACGCACTCACACACGTGGATTTTGTTTTTTAATTATGCAAACCTCTTTGGGAAACAGAACAACCAGTGAAGGGATTACCGGAGCTTTCTCAGTGGACTCTGCCCGTTCCATGGAACGTGAAAGCTCGAGAGAGAGAGAAAGAGAGAGAGTCTGAGTCTGAAGTTGTATTCGCTCTCGCGAAGGGGAGAGTGAGGGAGAAAGGAGACAATTCCGAAATCATGAGACAAATAAACCATGCACATCGATAACCCACAAGGTGGGGACTTTCGCGACTTGGTTTCCAGATCGCGTGGAATGTCAACAAGCCTGAGCACATTAGGAAAAGTCCCACAGTAGCCTGTGGTCTTGCAAACATGTTACTTTTTGACAAGTCTCTTGTCGAATGTTTGTTTTTCAATACAGTGTTCTAGATGGTCGAACGTGTAGCAAAGAGCTGTACGTGTACGTGTAGATATTGCGTCACCCGTGATTCACTTTTTTTTCCAATGTTCCAAATGCATACGTTGTTTTGCTCCCACCAAGACTGCAGATCTTGGCAAACGCGTGACGTAAAAACTAGATTTGATGACGTTACCCGTACACGTTCCCGTACACGTCATGGACAGTGCTGATCTAGATCTTGCTAATGTCGTTGCGAAATGTTTCGGCATATTCTTGCATACTTTTTTCCGCTCTTCGCATGTCATGATGTTGTTTCCATGGTCATGCCGACGTTGTCTAGTCGCTCTTGTATTCCTGCAATCACAGACAGAAGTGTATCCGTTTGGTCGGGAATAAGAGTGTCCGTCTCTACACGGGTGGGGGTACCTCCATAACCTGAACCATTTGTGGGTCTACTTTCAGCTGTCTGCTTGTTGGCATCATCTGTTGTTGACATCTGGTCGTCTTTTCTGTCTCCTTACCGAAAGGGAGAGAGAGAGAGAGAGAGAGAGAGGGAGAGAGAGAGAGAGAGAGAGGGAGAGGGAGAGGGAGAGAGAGAGAGGGAGAGAGGGAGAGGGAGAGAGGGAGAGGGAGAGACAGAGTAAGAGAGAGAGGGAGAGGGAGAGACAGAGAGACAGAGAGGGAGAGAGGGAGAGAGAGAGAGAGAGAGAGAGAGAGAGGGAGAGGGAGAGAGGGAGAGGGAGAGCTCACCCCCATCCCCTTACCCAGCGCAATGTGCATATTATATATATTATGTACAGGGTTTAGCCTGGGAGAAAAAGGCAATGGGACATTTGTTCCCCTCAACCAAATTCCGATGGGACATAGTCGAAGGCAAGAAGCGCCAGAGAGGCCTGTACGCGTTTTGACCAAAGATGCAAAATGGTGCAATATGGTGCCATCTGAGAATTAGCCGCTATATCTGTGAATGTGTGTGTGTGTGTGTGTGTGTGTGTGTGTGTGTTTGTTTGTGTGTGTGTGTGTGCGTGTGTGTGTGTGTGTGTGTGTGTGTGTGTGTGTGTGTGTAATCCGATGTAAAGTGTACATTTTGTGGCGCAGTGGTGCGTAATCTCAATGCGCCCTTTGACGCACTGAAGGGAATTGTGATGGGACATTTTCAGATTTAATGCGCTAATGGCGCAGGGCGCACTAGTAAATGAAACCCTGTATGTATATATATGTGCTCGGGACATCTTTTACCTAGCTATTGATTCGTAAATCCGTAACGTAAGGCTTGAAACTTGATACTTGGATGATCACACTCTGGAATACTGCTGTATTTCCTCTTTCTATTTCTATGCGTTGTACGATTGATTTGCTTCCTGCGTTCTTCGTTGAAGCTTTTACTTGCTATTATGTCATACAACTTGTGATCAATTGGATTGTTAATCATGATGAGGGCAATACAAGTTGGAGTGTTGTGTATTAAACTCACTGTTAAATGTCCTTGTTAATCATGATGGAGAGAATAATAGTTAAGAGTCGTGAATATGGAAAGGTAGATATAATAGGATGTTCCTCACTCCACTTTATTTTTGTGATTTGTTCGTTTACATGTTGTGAAAATCGATAATACAATGCCTTCGTGTGAGGCATTTGTGATGGTTGTTTTGTGTGGAAAAGTTGATACTCAGTTGTACGTATTCTCTCTTTCTCTATCTCTCTCACTCTCTCTCTGTTTCTCTCTCTCTCTCTCTCTCTCTCTCTCTCTCTCTCTCTCTCTCTCTCTCTCTCTCTCTCTCTCTCTCTCTCTCTCTCCTCCCCCTCTCTGCCTGTGTGTGTGTGTGTGTGTCTGTGTGTGTGTGTGTGTGTGTCTGTGTGTGTGTGTGTGTGTGTGTGTGTGTGCGTGCGTGTGTGTGTCTGTGTCTGTGTGTGTCTGTGTGTGTGCAGCCTTTGCTTTACGTTTTCAGTTCTACTCTGGACATATCAAAAGGACAGGTAGGCCAGAATAATACGCTTTCCCCCCTCTCTGTTTCTCTATGTTTATTCGTTCACACAACACGCATCTCATGTGCTTCACTCTTTGTCTGTTACAGAGCGAACGAAACGGCGTACAAGCTGCAGAACAGTCTCCTGGGATTAGCCACGACCTTGACCGGAGCAGGCATCATGGAAGAGGTCAGTGACTTTCGTGACCGTTGGTGTCGGTTGTTTGCTCACAACTAATGGCCAGCATACGTGACGGAGACTCTATAAGACTTTTTCCCCCCCTCTGTCTTCTCTTTCAGGAGGCAGAAACTGATGCTAGGCTGATCGGCCAGACTTGGCCATTAGTCTTTGATAGTTTTGTGTTGAGTTTGTGGTGTTTTTAAAGGCACAGTATTTCCCGTGAAAACAGTTCTGATCACGGCACTGTCTCAGATCTGCATAGGTTTTCATCTGGGATAAGACCATTATTTATGGGTCCAAATGGAGATATGGCATATATTATCCCGGACCGGCACGGTTGGCCTAGTGGTAAGGCGTCCGCCCCGTGATCGGGAGGTCTTGGGTTCGCACCCCGGCCGGGTCATACCTAAGACTTTAAAATTGGCAATCTAGTGGCTGCTCCGCCTGGCGTCTGGCATTATGGGGTTAGTGCTAGGACTGGTTGGTCCGGTGTCAGAATAATGTGACTGGGTGAGACACGAAGCCTGTGCTGCGACTTCTGTCTTGTGTGTGGCGCACGTTAAATGTCAAAGCAGCACCGCCCTGATATGGCCCTTCGTGGTCGGCTGGGCGTTAAGCAAACAAACAAACAAAATATATTATCCCGTGTAAAAACCTTTCCAGATCTGCTCACTGTCTCGGATCTTCATAGGATAAGTCCAGTGTGTACATGTCCAAATGGAGCGATTGCATTATCCCGTGTGTACACTTGTCCAGATCTGCTCACTGTCTCGGATCTTCATAGGCTTTCACCTAGGATAAGTCCAGTGTGTACATGTCCAAATGGAGCGATTGCATTATCCCGTGTGTACACTTGTCCAGATCTGCTCACTGTCTCGGATCTTCATAGACTTTCATCTGGGATAAGACCATTGTGTATATGTCCAAATGGAGCGATTGCATTATCCCGGGTATACACTTGTCCAGATCTGCTCACTGTCTCGGATCTTCATAGGCTTTCACCTAGTTTGTTTGTTTGTTTGCTTAACGCCCAGCCGACCACGAAGGGCCATATCAGGGCGGTGCTGCTTTGACATATAACGTGCGCCACACACAAGACAGAAGTCGCAGCACAGGCTTCATGTCTCACCCAGTCACATTATTCTGACACCGGACCAACCAGTCCTAGCACTAACCCCATAATGCCAGACGCCAGGCGGAGCAGCCACTAGATTGCCAATTTTAAAGTCTTAGGTATGACCCGGCCGGGGTTCGAACCCACGACCTCCCGATCACGGGGCGGACGCCTTACCACTAGGCCAACCGTGCCGGTCTTTCACCTAGGATAAGTCCAGTGTGTATATGTTCAAATGTGCATTATCCCGAGTAAAAAACCTGTCCAGATGTGAGATTGTGAGCCGAATCGTTCACATGAGAAGGGCTGTACCTTTAGGCATGTGTGCGCATTGCATGGTGTATCTCAAGCAAGACTAAGCATTAAACTACAAAAGATTGTTATGGATGTGTCTTTCTTGGTCCCAAGACTGAGCGGCCCACACCCTAGCATTAGTCTGATGGGTTTTGAGAACACTAACTGCTTACTCTTTTAGATCTACCTGGGCTTTTACATGGGGAAAAGACCAATTCTCCACTTGTAAACATACCAAAAATCAACATCCTGACTGCCTCCTGTGCAGAGTTGGTCTTATTTGACTAATTGATAAGTCACGATGTTGGTGTTTGATATTTTGTCCAAGTGTAGGGATGGTCTTATCCCTCGCCTGGCCAGGTCTGAGCCCTTCTCTCCCCCCCTCCCCCTATTGCTTGACAGCAGTAGATGAACTACAAGTGGCCGTGCTCCTGAAGTGAAAGACAAAGCTGGTTAACTGCGAATGACAAGAAAAGCACACAATTTCACCGAACGAACCCCGCACCAAACCATCCAGAAATAAAATGTTTCTAGCAAGCGCTGTACAGTATTGTCTTGTCTGAGCTGGTTGGGGTTTAGACACATTTCACGAAGGAGTGTCGCCAGCGTCACATCAGACAGAATTAGCCCAGTTTTGAGTCGCAAGCCGCACTTTTATTGCTGATTGCTGTCGTGTGTCGGAGTAGGACTGGTCGGAGATCGGTGTGTTTAGTCTTTCTTGTCGGTATTAAAGCGAGCCAATTACAGGGGATCATCTCTGATTAACCGCAGGTGTTTCATTACTTGTCCAATTTCCTCCTCCGTACTGATAATGAGTGTGTGTGTTTTATCTGATCAGTTGATGCATGATCTGTTGTAATGGAAGCGATGGTAATCGGATGATGAAAGTTTGATCGTGGTTTCATGATTGTGATTTTTTGTACTTCCTGGTGTGCGTGTGTGTGTGTGTGTGTGTGTGTGTGTAGTGTGTGTGTGTGTGTTTGTGTAGTGTGTGTGTGTGTGTGTGTACGTGTATGAGTGTGTGTGTGTGTGTGTGTGTGTGTGTGTGTGTACGTGTATGTGTGTACGTGTATGTATGTGTACGTGTGTGTGTGTGTGTGTGCGTGTGTGCGTGCGTGTGTGTGTGTGTATGTGTGTGTGTGTGTGTGTGTGTGTGAAAGAGAGAGAGATAGAACAATTGATATAACATTGATATTATTATTATCAATCAATCACTTCCCTCCTTGTGACAATGCTGATAGCTGAGCTATTTTTGTGTGAGAAATAATACGTACACTACTGCTAATTATCATATGGTCTGTTATCAATGTAATCAAAAGGATCTGATTACATTTGTGAGTGTATCATTATGATTATGTGACAGTATTGCTGCTACTTCTGAATTTATGAATCAACAAAGTGCTGTCATTGCAATTATTTGTGAAATGAACGGCCAATTATCTAATTCTGCATCACTTAAAAAAAAAAGGATGAGTGAAACTGAACTGATGTGTAGAATAAGAGATCTTTATTTGCACTCTTGTGTCCGTGATGGTGTATATTATTGGTCATTGAGTGTATGATAATATTGATTTTCTAACATTATTAAGTTTGATTATTATGAATTTCGAATTGTGACTATGCTCATGGCTGAGCTATCTTTTTTTGTGTGTGAGAACAAAGTACGTACACTTCCTCTGATTATCATATGGTTGGTTAACAATGTAATCAAAAGGGGTTGATTACATTTGTAAGTGCATCAATATGATTATATGACGGTGTTGCTGCTATTTCTGAATTTAAGGATCAACGGATTCCTGACATTGTAATTCTCTTTGAATTTTAGTAGCAATTTATTTAATTCTTCATCAATTGTCAGTGAACTTATGAGTTCGACTGAATTGATGTGTTGACTAAGCTAATAAGAGGTGGTTTTTTTCACCTTGTGTATGTGGTGGTATATAGATTTGGAAATAGAGTGTCTGACAATATTGGGTTGCTGACATTATTCAGTTTTATTATTACGAATTCGGAATTGTTAGTATAACATTTATAATTATTGTTATTATACACCTGTATTTTTTTTTTCAAATTGCAAGCAACTTTTCAACAGGCTTGCATAGTCTGTGAAAAAGTGGTCACTTTTCATTACTTTCTTTTCGTCATTATTTAAAAAAAAAAGTAAAAGTAAAAAGCTTTGAAATTATAAACATTACCATGACTTCAACTAAAACATCTTGGCCGAATAAGGAAGGGCTTCGCATAGGACACCTGAATATTAATCATTTATATAACAAAATGACTGATGTTTCAAATGTACTTTTTAATTCTGGAAAAAGTTTTCATATGTTTGGTTTTTCTGAATCCAGACTATCAGATAATGTGTTAGACTCTGACATCATTGTTCCAGGATATACTCTTATTCGTAATGATCCTGTTAAGGAGAATGAAACAGGCATTACTGTTTACATAAGTGAATCAGTTACATATAAACGACTACCTCATCTTGAGGTTCTTGGAGTTGAATCAATATGGATTGAAGTTAAATTAAAAAGATCTCCGCCCTTACTGTTAGGATTTATTTATAGAAACCCTTCTGAAAGAGTAAATTGGGCAGATAACTTTACTATTATGATGGACTCTGCAACACTGGATTCTAAAGAAATCTTGCTCTTAGGAGATTTTAATATTGATTTACTGAAGCCACATAAAAATTGGAATGATAAAATTAATAGCTTTGATTTGCAACAAATGGTTCAGTTACCCACTAGGGTCATGGCTGTTTCTAAAACTCTTATTGATCATATTTATGTGTCAGAAAAACAAAATATTATTGAAACATGCGTTCCTATTTTATCCTGCAGTGATCATTATCCAGTGTGTCTTACCTGGTCAAGGAAAGGTATTAAAATCCCTAAAGCTGGACATAAAACTGTAACTTATCGTCGTTTCTCGCGTTTTAATAAAAATGATTTTCTCTCTGATTTAATTCACAGTCCTCTTTCTGAAGTCTATAGCTTTCAGAATCCTGATAAAGCTTTGGAGCATTGGTATAATATTTTTATTTCTATTTATGATAAACATGCACCATTAATTACGCACAGAGTTAGACATATTGAGAAACCAAATATCTGATCAAGAAACAGAAGATGCTGCAAACCACAGGGATTATTTGAAAGCAAAGGGTGATTTTGAAGGATATAAACGGCAAAGAAATAATGTAAGTTCCCTAAAAAGAACTAAAAAGAAAAACTATTTCACTGAACTAGTGTCATCTAAACAAGATTCAAAATCAATTTGGAAAGCCATTAATTTATTAACAAACAAGCGTTCTAATTCTCACCCTACTGCCATGAAAAATATTTCTGCTGATAAACTTAATTTACATTTTTCTACAGTGGGGCAAAAAGTTATTCCTATTGATAGAACACAAGAAAATGATTTAAATACCTTAATAGATCATTGCAAATCTAAGAGAATAGAGGCAGAAATGCCGCTACAACACATGACTGTGTCTGAAGTTTACTTTGCACTTGTTCATCTTAAACAAACAGGAACCCGGGGTGTAGATAGAATAGACAGTAAAATATTGAAAATAGCTGCTCCTGTAATCACAGACACCTTGACATACATTTACAACTTATGCATTACCACCTCTTATTTTCCAACAGCATTTAAGCAAGCTAAGGTGATCCCTCTGTTTAAATCAGGTGATCCTTCTGATCCCTCTAATTACAGGCCTATTTCAATCTTATCACCACTTTCAAAACCCTTGGAAAAACATATATATAAACATGCCCTAGCACATTTTGATAAAAACAATTTATTCCATCCAAATCAATCTGGTTTTCGCAAAAAGCACTCATGTCATACAGCTCTTATAAATCTAATTGATCAATGGCTAACCAACATAAATTCCAACAAATTTTCTGCAGCACTGTTTGTGGATTTTGCAAAGGCGTTCGATGTTATTGATCATTCTCTTCTCATCAGGAAATTGTCAATATATGGCATGCAATGCACCACCATTAATATTCTTGAATCTTTTCTTTTAAATAGAAAACAAATTACATTTACTAATGCATCATATTCAAATGAAAGTACTTTGAAATACGGGGTCCCACAGGGATCTGTTTTAGGCCCGTTATTGTTCTCCATTTATGTCAATGTATACGTAATAACTGTGAATTGTTTGCAGATGACACTACTATTCATTCTAGTCACCATTCCATAAATTATTTGTCAAAAACTCTCCAAGAAAGCATTGATGCACTCCTGAATTGGTCAGAGTTAAACCATATGTCTCTTAACCATACAAAAACTAAATTTATGCTAATAACCACAAGACAGAAACGACAAAATCTATTATCAAGCATTCCACCTCTTTATATTAAAAATCAAGTATTGGAAGAAGTGTCTCACCATAAAGTCCTTGGTGTAAAGATTGATAATAATTTATCATGGCATGATCACATTGATTACATCTGTAAGATTGCTTCCCAAAAAATATATCAGTTATCAAAAATAAAACATTTCTTGAATTTCCACTCGCGAAAGATTTTTTTTTACAATCACATCTTGTCAAATATTGATTATGCATCCACTCTATGGGATTGTGCAAGTGCTAATGTTTTGAAACCTTTAGCCAGTCTTCACAGAAGAGCAGTTAAGCTTATAATGCTAAAAAAATCACACTCCTTCAGAATCTGATTATAAAAATTTGCAAGTATTACCATTTCAAAAAAGATTAATGTATAATAAAGGTGTTATGATGCATAAAGTGATGTCAGGATATGCACCGGAGACATTACGTGATAATTTTATTTTGAACTATAACAGACTAAAAATCATAACACCGACTCCACGTATTGACCTTTTCAAATCAAGCCTTCTTTATTCAGGTGCGGTCCTATGGAACTCACTGCCTATTTTTCTTAAGCATAAAACAAACACAGACAGCTTCAAAAAAATTATATGTCACACATAATGCAACTAAACATGTGCTGAATGGTTCACCAATTCATTTAAAATGTATGTGCATGTTAAACAAAGTTATAATAATATGCAGATCTAAATTAATTTATGTTAAAAATTGACACTTGGAAATTGTACTTAAAATGCAGCATGACAATTTATTTTTTAAAATTGTATCTGTATATACAGTTATAATGTATTAAGTTTGATGTGATAGTTCTTTGATTATATTGTTTTCTGTTCTTGTTGACCCTATATTAGGGCGAGGGCTGGATGTAAAAAAGCAATATTCTTGCTTATCTATTACCCTCGATAATAAAGATGTTGTCTTGTCTTGTCTTGTCTTGTCTTGTCTTGTCTCTCTCTCTCTTTTTCTCTTTCTCTCTCTCTCTCTTTCTCTCTCTTTCTCTCTCACTTTCTCTCTCTCTCTCTTTCTCTCTCTTTCTCTCTCACTTTCTCTTTTTCTCTCTTTCTCTCTCTCTCTTTCTCTCTCTCTCTCTTTCTCTCTTTCTCTCTCTCTCTTTCTCTCTTTCTCTCTCTCTCTCTCTCTTTTCTCTCTCTGTCTCTTTTCTCTCTCTCTGTCTTCTCTCTCTCTCTTTTTTTCTCTCTCTCTCTTTCTCTCTTTTCTCTTGCTCTCTTTTCTCTTTCTCTCTCTTTCTCTCTCTTTTCTCTCTCTCTTTTCTCTCTCTCTCTCTCTTTTTTCTCTCTCTCTCTTTCTCTCTCTCTCTCTCTCTCTCACACCCCCCCCTTCTCTCTCGCCCACACAAACGTGATAGAATTAGATGGACACAAATCTTTTTTGCCAACACAGACGGTCTGCGGGAAGGGAGATTACCCAGAGATGTGCGCAGCGGTGGACAATATTTACTGTCCGGCCCGCATCATCACAACCCGATTAGGCTCTGTCTCGATGGACCACGGTATGAGGGCTGTTCTAAAAGACTTTTTGATTCATGTAACGTTGGGGTTTGGAGGGATAGGAGTAAGAATGGCGAAGGTTTGTTCCCAGTTTTGGAACTCATGTTAGGGGTCAGTGGAAGCCAAAAGAATTATATGTGACCCTCCACCACGGAATGAGTCGCATGTTACCTCGCGCGGTTCTGCGCTAGGCTTAATATAGGTCTGGTAACAGTGTGAGGGTCACCTTAGTCACAGGCTTATAATTCAAAAAGTTTTCGCTCTTTTCTAAAACGGTTTTCACCACTGGATAGAGCATAAACAAACTCTTTAGGAAAATGTAAAAATATGAAAATCATGCAAAGGTGACATGCGACTCATTCTGTGGTGGAGGATCACATATCGTAATTTGTCCGAAGGAAACAAACAAACATGAAAAACACCCAAATCATCAACCACGAGTACATCGACGTAATGGTATTTGCAGTAGACAGACATACACATATTTATGAAAATAAGGAACTTTAATTAGCTGAATGGGCGTTGAATTCCATCTCTACATTAATATGGCAAGAATTGCTTTCCGTTTATTTGTTTGGTTTACGTATTTACTGTATGTCCTTACTGCGAAAGCACGACCATGTCCATCTCCACCAATCTGTCCAACAAATATTTTTCAGTCTGCACAGGAAGCAGCGATTCTGTTGATTTATGGTACATATTTTAGTGATGGATATGACTGCCAACACGACAATGAATGTAGCTTTAAAAAAAAATGATGTGTTGTTTATTTATTGACATATAATTATACAAAACATACAACAATCAGTGCAGGGTATATCGTTCCGTTGAAAAAGTTACTTGGGCATGTTAGTTGATAAAACATTTCAGAATCAAAAAACAAGAAAGATATGTTGTTGGAACGTGTAATTATTGACACAACAAAACGTTACGTTCACATATACATCGACCCAGCGGTCTTGTAAGTGCACAGACCAACACTAATCAGACAAAACTTATCTTGAAAAAATGTTCGGCCGCTTGCAGGGAAGACGCAAGCGAATGAGGCAAGGATTAATGACGAAAAACATTTCGCGGTGATGGGTGGGGGCTATCACGCGTTGGGCAGTGCAGGATGTCTTGTTTTTCATGCAGAAAGTAATGTGAGGTTTAAAATATAATGACTTCCGTATCGTTAAGGGGTAGAGAAATGTCAAAATGATTGATTTGCGAGCGGAAACGTTTGATCAGGTTGTTTGCATAAGTATGACGACCTAATTCTCAGGGAAAATGAGTGTCGGTCTACGTTTACTTATAGATAGGACCTGGTAATAACTAAGATCAATGTACAGACAGATGAGCCCTATCTCTGTGTCTTTTATCCGAATGAAAAAACAATAGTTCACCATCATGTTCCTCCCTGTCCCTCCCTGTCTCACTCTCATCTCTCTCTCTTTATCTCTCTCTCTGTCTCTGTCTCTCTCTCTCTCTCTCCCTCTGTCTCTATGTCTCTGTCTCTCTGTCTCTCTGTCTCTCTCTCTCTCTCTCTGTCTCCCTGCCTCTGTCTGTCTGTCTCCGTGTCGGTCGGTCTCCCTCACCCCATTCTCTCTATCTCTTTAGACTCTCTCTTACCAAAGCCCTCGCCCTCCTCACCACCCCCTCCCTCACGCACACACATAAACTCAATCTTCTACCCCGAGGTTTGGACTTGAGAAAGAAAAAAAAGTCGTGAAAGTTAAAATTAGAATTTAAAGCCACCCCGCCTCCAAACCCATTTCTACATCTCACGTTTCTGAGGACACCAAGTTCGTGCAGGGTCAGCTAGCTGCCATTCCGATGCACCAACATCTTGCATCATAGCGATTTTTGTAAAATTCACAAAGACCAGTTTGTGTAATGAGTACTCATGCCTCATTGTCCTGTCATTCATGAATGCCAGTTTTGTATCCCAATTTTCCTCCGAAAACGGCGTATGGCTGCCTAAATGGCAGGGTAAAAAACGGTCATACACGTAAAATTCCACTCGTGCAAAAAACACGAGTGTACATGGGAGTTTCAGCCCACGAACGCAGAAGAAGAAGAAGAAGTATCCCAATTGCCAAAACACCGTAACAATCGTCCTTAAATGTATGCGTGTCAGTTTTGTATCATCATTCATGCCTTCAAAAACACCATAACGACTGTCATGGAATTCATGAATACCAGTTTTGCATCATGACTTCTATAACACGAAAACAATCGTCATCAAATTAAAGAATACCAATTCTGTGTCAGGAGTTCGCATACACTACAATACCTGTTTTCTAAATCATGAATGCCATGCAGCTACCCACACAGAGAAGTTATGTTTATGCCGGAGTCTGTTCGTGTCTGCCACACTGCGGACGCGTTGAAATAATGCTTTGTTTCAAGAAAGTGCTTACGCACTATTCAGATACATGTACTATTTTTCCCTTTTCCTTACTTTTCTTTCCTTTTTGCACTGAAGATACCTCAGGGGTAAATATAGACCTACTGACAGTGATCGGGAAAGCTTATATACTTACACTTATTTGAAGCGTCTCGTCAGACAGTAGTGATTTGATCGTCGCCGTAGGACAATGAAGTTATCTTTCTCAGGAAGAACCAAATATGATAAAAGTACGAGCCCATTGCATGGACTAGAACACAGGCGTCAGCAAAAGCGGCTTGTAACAATGGAATATCTTAAACATGAAGAAGAGAGAATGCTTCATGTCCTACAGGCTAAATACTTTGCCTCTTAAGGACAAGATATGGGTTATATGATACGAGTTTGATGCCTTCACTGCTATTGACGAGATACACAAGTGTATGCGTGTTTAGGTGGTATCAGCCATCTGCACATATGGCAGAATGACCGAGGTCTTTTACGTGCCATTGTGGTGACACGGGGATGGGACATGGCTTCCGTCTCAGGGTCTTCACATAAAGTTGACCCGTGTCCGTCCCGGCCCGAATTCGAACCTGCGACCTTCCGCTCACAAGTCCAGTGCTCTACCAACTGAGCTGTCTGGATATTAGCAGGCATAGTCAGCACTCTGTAGAAAATGTAGCTTTACTAATATCTTCAGTTGCTACATGTAAAACCTCCAAAAAATAGAATTAAAAAAAACCATCTTCAGTCGCTAGAACGAAAGTGAGTGCTGCTGCACTTATGACATGAATTCAATACCAGCAAACTGGCCTTAATACAGAGGAATAAGGGACGTAACCGAACAATTACAGCTTATTACAAGATGGAATTTGTGACGGTCCACCACGAAACCAGTCTTAAGTCGCACCAGACGAAAGCGAGTTAGCGTGGGGAAAAGGCACTGAGGGTCTATCTGGGTGAAATTCACTTTTTTGCAGAAACGTGTTCTGTAGACCCCAAATTACATGACAACCAAACAAATATGCCAAAATCAATCGCTAAATAGTTAAATTATTGGATTTAAATGCAATACATTCATCAAAAAAGTCCAGCATGACATCAAAATGCCTCACTTTGACCGATAATTTGCTTAGTGTATCCCTGACAGGGCCCCAACAAGTTTGGTACCGTCGGAAAGCTTATTGCATCAGCTTTCCCGCCCTGCTGTGCAGTGGTTAAAAATACCCGTCCACTTCCTCCAAATAAGGAAATCGTGACGTAAACAAACTTTAAGATTGAACCAATCAGCTTTGTCTGCCTTCCAAAAAGGACTAGCAACGGCCTCCTCATTGGTCAAATCAGTCCAGGGGGAAGTAACACAGTTTGATTTCCGTTCGCTGAACGAAACCAAAACAATGACTGACGTACGCCGATTGACAGCGCTTCTCAACTGCGATTCGCTTGAAAATAACCGCGAACTCCAAGATTTGTTGTTGGATTTCTTTGCCGAAGACGTTGCTGGATTCAGTGACTCCGATTCTCATGCCGAAATATGTGACGCTTGCTGAATATGCGGACGAAGAGGAGACAGACCGTCCGCTCGTCAGTGTCAAAAACACCGTTGGCGTTTCTAATGGCACTGCATCAACTGCAAGAACACACGTAGTTGAGGCGAGTTGGAGAGGAGATGACTTTGTGATGGAGGTGCATGCTGCAGTTCGTTAATTGCAACAGGGCTGTGATGTGCTCGAGAGAACTCGCCTTCGTTGCTGCAAAGCCAATGGAACTGGCTGCAAACAGATTAAAGTTCCCGACGCTGCACCCAGAAATACTCGTCGTGGATGTATCACCCAGTTTGATCCGGAGGAAATTGTAGCTCTACAGCTCTCAGTGCAAGACATGTGACATGTATAAAGGTGAGGTTGGAGGTGGTGTCAACATTGATGTGCAAGAGCTTTTGTGGTGAACAGACTGTCACAGTGGAGGAGTTCCTGTGTTTGGGATCTACATTCTGATAGATAGGCTACGTATTCCTATTGGATGCCAACAGGCAACAAAGTGATTGATACAAGTAAGTTGATTTTGCTCAAGTGTTTGTCAAACTAATGGACAAAAACGTAGGTGAGATGCATGTAACCTCTTTATTCCTGATAATGACAGTGAAAATGTTTGCTGATGTGTATGACCTGTATTTGACTGTTTTCCTCCACATGTATGATGTAAACAAAGCCTTCAAAAATGGTGATAATTGTTCTTTTAACCCTTCGTTTTGCATTTAAATGATGCATGAAAGATCAAAGTACACTTGTGCAACATTTGGAAGGGTGAGGTTAATTTTCAACCCCCGTTGCTAAGGAAAATGTGAAGCTGGTGCCTTCCAAAACTTTCAAGCCCGATTTCTCAAAATGGCCGCCGGTCAACTTCTTTCATAAAAATGGCCGTAATATCGTTATTTATTGACCTAGAGCTTTAATTTTTTTTTCTAAACATCCAGGAAAGACTAACAATTTCAAAATAATAACTAACTCAAATCATCCAAATTTCGACTTAAGACTGATTTTGTGATGGACTGTCACATTTGAAGCGGGCAAATTTCACAGTTTTATGGACCGAGTGGCTTGAAAATAGAAAAGACAAAGTTCGGATCCTAACGGGATGCAATAACGCAGACTTATTGTTATTTTATGATTCTCAACCTGAAGTCAACACTATTTTAGGCTCAGCACTGAAAAACCAGAATGAGGTCCCTCCATTTGCCGCACGTTTCATGGCTGGGAAATGCGGGAGAAAAAAACAGCTTATTCCTGCAGTGTCAAGGCCTGTTTGGCTGGTCTTGAGTTCATGATGCTGCACTCATGACTTGCTGGAACGAAAGTCAGTGCTAGCACATCGAGGATTTTGTGTTTGTTTTGAAGCCGTTGTTTTCTTCGGCACAGATGCAAATGTGGACCCTTTTGTCTGCCTCTGTCCTTTGTCTTCTGTCTTGAATTTCACGGAGGCATTTTGCAAGCGGAATGTGAGATGTTTTTATGAAGGAACTGCTCGGACCGTAAATCAATTTGAGCCAGAAAGAACAAACAAGTCGCGTAAGGCGAAATTACTACATTTAGTCAAGCTGTGTAACTCACAGAATGAAACTGAATGTAGTCCGCCGCTAGTGCAAAAGGCAGTGAAAGTGACGAGCCTGTTTGGCGCGGTAGCGGTTGCGCTGTGCTTCATAGCACGCTTTACTGTACCTCTCTTCGTTTTAACTTTCTGAGCGTGTTTTTAATCCAAACATATCATATCTATATGTTTTTGGAATCAGGAACCGACAAGGAATACGATGAAATAGTTTTTAAAACGATTTCGGAAATTTAATTTTGATCATAATTTTTATATTTTTAATTTTCAGAGCTTGTTTTTAATCCAAATATAACATATGTATATGTTTTTGGAATCAGAAAATGACGAAGAATAAGATGAAATTGTTTTTGAATCGTTTAATAAAACAATAATTTTAATTACAAGTTTCCGATTTTTAATGACCAAACTCACTCATTAGTTTTTAAGCCACCAAGCTGAAATGCAATACCAAACCCCAGGCTTCGTCGAAGATTGCTTTGCCAAAATTTCAATCAATTTAATTGACCAATGAGGGTGTGACAGTGCCGCCTCAACTTTTACAAAAAGCCGGATATGACGTCATCAAAGGTATTTATCGAAAAAAAAGAAAACAACGCCCGGGGATATCATACCCAGGAACTCTCATGTCAAATTTCATAAAGATCAGCCTAGTAGTTTAGTCTGAATCGCTCTACACACACACACGCACAGACAGACAGACAGACAGACAGACAGACAGACACACACACACACACCCGCACACACACACACACACACACACACACACACACGCACGCACGCACACACATACGCCACGACCCTCGTCTCGATTCCCCCCTCTATGTTAAAACATTTAGTCAAAACTTGACTAAATGTAAACAAGTCGCGTAAGGCGAAATTACTACATTTAGTCAAGCTGTGGAACTCACAGAATGAAACTGAACGTAGTCCGTCGCTAGTGCAAAAGGCAGTGAAAGTGACGAGCCTGTTTGGCGCGGTAGCGGTTGCGCTGTACTGTGCTTAATAGCACGCTTTACTGTACCTCTCTTCGTTTTAACTTTCTGAGCGTGTTTTTAATCCAAACATATCATATCTATATGTTTTTGGAATCAGGAACCGACAAGGAATAAGATAAAATAGTTTTTAAAACGATTTCGGAAATTTAATTTTGATCATAATTTTTATATTTTTAATTTTCAGAGCTTGTTTTTAATCCAAATATAACATATGTATATGTTTTTGGAATCAGAAAATGACGAAGAATAAGATGAAATTGTTTTTGGATCGTTTAATAAAACAATAATTTTAATTACAAGTTTCCGATTTTTAATGACCAAACTCACTCATTAGTTTTTAAGCCACCAAGCTGAAATGCAATACCAAACCCCGGCCTTCGTCGAAGATTGCTTTGCCAAAATTTCAATCAATTTAATAGAAAAATGAGGGTGTGACAGTGCCGCCTCAACTTTTACAAAAAGCCGGATATGACGTCATCAAAGGTATTTATCGAAAAACAAATGTCCGGGGACATCATTACCAGGAACTCTCATGTCAAATTTCATAAAGATCGGCCCAGTAGTTTAGTCTGAATCGCTCTACACACACACGCACAGACAGACAGACAGACAGACACACACACACACATACACCACGACCCTTGTCTCGATTCCCCCTCTATGTTAAAACATTTAGTCAAAAACTTGACTAAATGTAAAAAGAGAGAGAAACAAAGTCAGAAAAAGTAGTGCATTGTCTGCAGCTGCATAATCAGCATTTCTTAATTTTTACGGTGCATATTAAGTTACAAGAAAATTAATTGTTTTGAAATGTATATATATGAGCAAAAACGACACCATGCATGCATAAAAAGTGAGTATGTGGAAACAAAGGCTATCACCATTGACGCATTTTGCAGTGAGATGAACGAAAGCAATGAAGCTCTATGTCTGTCTAGAGCTCTGTCTGCCTGTCTCTGTTTGTGACTGTAAATGAATGGGGGGGGGGGGGGGGGGTGTCATGTGACCTGCTTTGGGGAGGATAAAGTGTGGAAATAAGTGTCTTGTCTAAAAATGATTTTGCAACAGGTCTTGCGATATGACCAGCGAGGGATATTTTACAGGGATAGTCTAAAACTTGATACGGCCCATCACTTTAGAAAATAGGTAGCTGGGTGGAAAGTGCTTTTCAAATGAATGTTGACGTGAAAATGGGTTTTAAAGTGCAGAGCAGCGATTTTCACAGGATGCGGTTTTCAGATAGAGATGGACACTGAAATGGCAAGTTGGAGTAAAAAATGGGTCGGGAAAAAGGTGGAAAGAAATGTCCAGGAAAATAGCTGGCGGGGTGGAACATTGGGGAACGAAGCATACATGGCATGAAAAGTGGACGTCGCGTCGAAGATGCTTTTTTGAAAACAGTGATTGTGTGCAGATTTCACCACGGCATGTGCGTTTCTCACGGCATTTTATTCGTTTTAAGGATTACGCCCACGCGCGAATAACACTGTTTGAGATGAAAGGTAGAACGTGTGAATGGGATGTAACCTGTAATGTGCTGTTGCCATACAGGTCAGTTCAACTCTTATCACGGTTCCGTGGGTGAGGAGCCTTGGAGTTTTACACTTCTGAATGAATTACTTTTAGTTAATTCGAAATCATTGCTCATTTTATTCCGTTGTTCAGAATTCTTTGCTAGAGAGAAAGCCAAAAATTAGGTGGAATGACTTGAAGATTGAATTTGCCATCTTAGTTGGCAATATTCTGTAACAGTCTGGAATAGCATTGACTGCTGAAGAGACAATGAACAAGAATAACCAACCAACGTCTTGGCAACAGTCTCGTATAGCATTGACTGCTGAAGAGACGATGAACAAGAATAACCAACCAACGTCTTGGCAACAGTCTCGTATAGCATTAACTGCTGAAGAGACGATGAACAAGAATAACCAACCAACGTCTTGGCAACAGTCTGGAATAACATTAACTGCTGAAGAGACGATGAACAAGAATAACCAACCAACGTCTTGGCAACAGTCTCGTATAGCATTAACTGCTGAAGAGACGATGAACAAGAATAACCAACTAACGTCTTGGCAACAGTCTTTGATGCGGTTTCTGTACATGTTTGTGTGGAAATATTTTCGGGCGATTAAAGCACCGCGATAAAATAAAACGCGAAACTGCATTTGTAGCGGAATGCCCTGCGATTCTTTTCTTACATTTCAATGGCGTTCATGGTGATTGCGTGGTGGATGTTTTTCTCAACACAATGGCTTGCTGGAGTTCGTTAGAATGACATCACATCTGCTTTGACGATGTTACTGGACATCGTCTTTAAGTGCCTTGACTTTAAGGCCATGGTGTCGTATAGGTTTAAATGTGAACATGTTTGGGCGACAAGAGTACCAACAGACATGCTATGTAATATGTAAACATCTTCATTAACTTGTCTTGCATTTATTCCAAGTGAAGATTAGGTGTTCGATTTTATCATTTTTATTGCAAACTAACGTTCCTTGAGTCGGAATTTCTTGCGGTAACCGTATTGAAATTGGGTGACATTTGACATCACACATGCTTTCATCATGCTCATGCATGGGCAGCATCCTTAAATGTCTTTGATGAAAATAGTGTGGTGTCGTATCGATGTGACTGGGAATGTGTGTGTGTGTGTGTGTGTGTGTGTGTGTGTGTGTGTGTGTGTGTGTGTGTGTGTGTGTGTGTGTGTGTGTGTGTGTTTCTTCTGCAGAGGGGGGGGGGGTGGTGGTGGTGGTGGTGGTGGTGAAGAAAGTAACAAAATAAACTACACGTGATAGGTGGGGGCGTTCTACCCTGCACTTTTCTTAATTTCACTTCATTTCTATTGAAGATTGGGTCTTTGATTTAATCCTTTTGTTGCAAATGTATGTTCTTTTGTTTAGAATTTTGCGCGACAGAAATTCAGTGCTGAGAACGAATGTCAGTTAACATTATACGTGCTTTGAAGATGTAAGCAGGCAGCATCCTTAAGTAGTTTTGTTTAAAAAAAGAAAAAAAAGACACAAAAAAGGCCGCAGTGTCGTATCGGTTTGAATTGAAGGAATTCTTTGGGCGACTGAAGTACCACCAACTGAGCAATAGAAACTTTAGAACAGATTGTTTTCTATTTTTGCGTTTAAAAACCATGGACAGGGTTTTTTTACGCTTAAAAAAATGCACACATTTTCTTTTTTTGTTTAAAAAAACACCTGCAGAAAACTTTCTCTCTTTGCCTTTAAAAACTATAAAAAGTTTATCTTAGTTGTTGTCGCAAGAGCGAGTACCACTTCACCTGTCACTGTTTGTCTCGAGGGCGCATTGTCGGACTGTCGTGATCTCTTCTCCTCAGTGTCTTCACCTTGCTTTCTTTTACTGTCTCTGATTTCTCATTGTTGGAAGTTCAAGTGCTTTTCCCCAGGCTGTCACTTACCAGTTGGTGAGGACATCTGTGGCCCCTGTTGTGAATTCTAAGGCGTTTTTGTGGTTGTTGTTGAGTCGTTCCTGTCTGGAAAGTAAATTGATCGTTTGGCGTTTCGTATTTCTGTGCCCAGCAGCGTTTGAGGACCAGGGGCTCCAATCCCCATTCCACTCAGAACCCTCCCCCCCCCTAATCCCTTCACTTCCTTACCACCACCTCAGCTTCTGGAGAGATACCAGAAGAACATCTGCCAATGAAATATTGATCACAGATTTAGAAGAAAAAAAGTGCAAAAGGTTTCACCCGCCACGATTAGTCTTTGCTATAATTTATTCATGCGGCATAATAGCTGCATGAAGAGTTTCGACGGATCGTTGTTTGTAGGGCTTGTAGTTTAATGTTAATGTTATTAGAATTTATTTTGTTGGCGTCTTCTTGTATGAGTCTTTCTTTCTTTCTTTGGTGTTTTACGTCGTTTTCAACCGTCCAAGGTTATATCGCGACGGGGGAAGGGGGGAGATGGGATAGAGCCACTTGTCAATTGTTTCTTGTTCACAAAAGCACTAATCAAAAATTTGCTCCAGGGGCTTGCAACGTAGTACAATATATTACCTTACTGGGAGAATGCAAGTTTCCAGTACAAAGGACTTAACATTTCTTACATACTGCTTGACTAAAATTTTTAAAAAAAATGACTATATTCTATACAAGAAACACTTGTAAAAGGAGAAACAGAATTCGTTAGTCGCCTCTTACGACATGCTGGGGAGCATCGGGTAAATTCTTTCTCGTCCCAACCAATATGGGACTCCCCCTAACCCGCGGGGGGTTTCTTGTATGAGCATTTCTAGGTCTCCGCGTGCATGCGTGTCAGACCTAATTAGTCATAACATTAAGACAACTCCCTGAAGAACTCGAGGTAATAATATTCTGTATTCTGTGATCGGGAGTGTATCTACTGGTGTGCAGAGTCTTCTTCAGACATTTTATCTCCTCAAGCATCGAACAAACAAGGACGGTTAAGTTTATGTAACGTTTAACTATAGACAGAATTGTACATTCACAAGACCTTTGGCCTATCGGTCAATGAAATACACAAACAAGATAACAATAGACAAAACTCTAAGCAGTTTGCTTCGTCCCTGGAAGAAGCGAACAATTCAAAGATAAATCGCAGTACCAGTTATCATCGATTTCTGTTAATTGTGTATCTTCTTTGTCCACTGTGAAGGCCAACAGGTCGAAGTTCTTGTGACTGTTTTGTGAATGCTTTTTGTTTTTGTTTGTTTGTTGGATTATACAATTAAACGTAACATAAACTAAACTTTCTGGTGTGTTTTTTAAATCTTGATGTAGGAACTTTAGCTGTCTATCTGTTTTGAATACCTCCCGAAAAAGCCTTGGTATAATAGTTACTGAGTCAGCAATCTTTGAGGGTGAGGTAGGGTCTTGTGATGAAACAGTGTATGGTGTTAACCACCGTAGAGAGAAAAGGGTGAAACGGCTGTCGCGATAATCCTCCTCGAATGCTTTCACAATATGAGCTTGTATCAAAGTGCCGATCGATGGAAGTATCCTACTCCTTGAGCCTTGCCGTATTAATGGTGGTGTATGACACAAGCTTCTGTGGTTAGACACCGGGACAAGTGTCACCGTCAACGCCTTTCACTTGAAAAGGGACATGGACTTGTCTGCATTACCCAATATTGACGGACTGTGTGATGATATCTTCTGCTATGGTCTGTTGAGACAGCGATATCAAAATCTCGACCTCCGGAACACGAAAACTAAATTTAATTACAAGTTTCCGATTTTTAATGACCAAACTCATTCATTAGCTCTTAAGCCACCAAGCTGAAATACAATACCGAAGTCCGGCCTTCGTCGAAGATTGCTTTGCCAAAATTTCAATCAATTTGATTGAAAAATGAGGGTGTGACAGTGCCGCCTCAACTTTTACAAAAAGCCGGATATGACGTCATCAAAGGTATTTATCGAAAAAATGAAAAACAACGTCCGGGGATATCATTCCCAGGAACTCTCAAATTTCATAAAGATCGGCCCAGTAGTTTAGTCTGAATCGCTCTACACACACACACACACACACGCGCACAGACAGACAGACAGACAGACAGACAGACACACACACACACACACACACACACACACACACACACACACACACACACACACACACACACCACGACCCTCGTCTCGATTCCCCCTCTATGTTAAAACATTTAGTCAAAACTTGACTAAATGTAAAAAGGAATATAATAATGGGACACAACACTTCGTAATTAATAACCAAAAAAAGTTCAAACTGGATTAATAACTAATTAATTATAGTCACAAAAGTGTTAACAAAACAGGTTTTGTTCTTAAATGAAAGATGTGAAAAATTAATAACTTGACCGTCAATGCTTTTGATTGCAGAGTGACTAAACTCACTCCTGGCTCGGTCACAACAACCAGTTATTTTGAAATTCGTTTTGACTGACGATCGAGATAAAGCATACACCTTGTCTACCCGAGTCTTCTTCTTCTGCGTTCGTGGGCTAAAACTCCCACGTACACTCAATCAATCAATCAATATGAAGCTTATATAGCGCGTATTCCGTGGGTACAGTTCTAAGCGCTTGTCTTTGCACGAGTGGAATTTTACGTGTATGACCGTTTTTACCCCGCCATTAAGGCAGCCACACTTAACCCACCAGGCGGCCGCGGCCGGGATTCGAACCCTTGACCTTCCGATTAAGAGGCCGACGTCTTACCACCCCGCCACAGCGCCCGTCGTCTACCCGAGTGATCTGATCCATTGCACTGGAGCCAGTGTCAGAAATATGTTGCAAGCGCTTTTAAAACACAACGGAAAACTTACACTATTTATATAAGCAAAAACTCGCTGATTGATAAGGCGTACTTGGCATCTCGATTACATGCGTAGATCCGTCATTCTAAACGGACACCATATTAAGCAAAACATCGCTGATTGATAAGGCGTACTTGGCATCTCAATTACATGCGTAGATCTACGTCATTCTAAACGGACACTTTCTTTCTTTCTTTATTTGGTGTTTAACGTCGTTTTCAACCGTTCAAGGTTATATCGCGACGGGGAAAGGGGGGGGGGGGGGATGGGATAGAGCCACTTGTTAATTGTTTCTTGTTCACAAAAGCACTAATCAAAAAATTGCTCCAGGGGCTTGCAACGTACGTTTGGCATCTCGATTTCATGCGAAGTTACGTCATTCTGACGTTGGTAAATGCGTTGTACGCATGTGGCGGAGCTGCTCTGACAAAGCGACAACTGCGCTGAATGACGCAACACTCTGTCACAGGATACAGTCACCAACCAATGCGTGCACGTGAGCACACTTACGAAACATGGCCAGGGCTGAGGTGCACGAAAAAGTTACCAACCAGGTGGGAGCTAGCCAGCCGCAGTGTTGGATTGGTTAAAATTGAGATTTGTTGTGATTTCAACAAATCAGACCCCGCGGTTTGTTCTCACTCGGTTGGGTGGCACCCACTTTTTCTTCGTGCACCTCAGCCCAGGAGTCAAGTATTTTATTGTTTTGGGCTCAGAGGGCTTTGAAACAAAGATATAACTTTAACAAAAAAAGGTAACAAATCAGACAGTTAATATATGTATACAAATTGAGCGGACAATTACAACAATAATATACAACCAAATTAAATTGGCAATATACACTTCCATACATACAAACAAAAAGAAAAGAAAATAGGTTTGACAAAATCAGGTAAGAAATCAGACAGATAATATGTATACATTAAAGGCATACTAACGCACTCCCGTGTTTACAAAGTGTAGTTTGCCCACAATCGATGTCAAACGCACCATAAGACCATATAATGACGATATGTCACCATGCGCGGACCATAATACATGCATTACAGCTTGTTCTAGCCTCTGAAAAAGTGAGGATGTCAACAAAGCCGCGGTTTTAGCTCCCTTGCATCAACGTTACATGTGTTGCCAAATCTATAAATAGGACCATCTAGATCAAAATAAAAATTCAAATATCTCAACATTTAAGGGCTCCTAGACCACAATATTTTGCAGGGAACTTAATTTAGTCTGTCTCCAGCTCTGGGTAAAGCAATTAGCGTGTATATTCATCAGCTTTATATGCCTTTAAGCGGACAACGATAATATACAGCCGAAATAAATTGGCAATACCATCATGCCATGCATCTTTTATAAAGACACAAAACAAAACAAAAGCATGCATTACATACATATACATACCAATAAAGAAACTAGATGTAACGCTAACATACTAAAATCATAACATGGGCTACAAATCTTGCTAGCTTCATTAGTTTTATCTTAGATGTACAATTCATTAACTGTTCATATTTTAAACAATTTGGGACTAATTAATTTTCTTCTTTCAGACACTATGCTTTCGTCGGTACAAATGAACAAATAGTGAAACTCATCACCTAATTCATTTTTATCGCACATATCACACAATTTTTCATTTCTAGGGGCATTAAAAAATCTGTGCTGATGTATTGGCAACTTATGATTGCTTGTTCTAAATTTTGCTAATTTAACTTGGAATTTCCTAGGCAACCAAAGCAAATACCTTTCCAGACAAAAATCCTTTTTATACATTCTGTAATTAAAACACAAGCTGTTGGCATTCACGTCAGTGTTCCATTCCTGCAGGAATTGATCTCTTAGCCTTTGTTTTACAACGTTTTTAAAACCTGAGACGGCAAGACTCTGAGTTGTCCATAAATATGATAGACCCAACTTATTTAACATAGTATTGACATGCGACAACCAGGGCAATTTAACGTTTTGTACATGGTACAACCTCAAATGTAGTTTTAACATTAAACAAGACATCTTATTCGCACCATCGTTCATTTCTTTCATCAGTTTATACCAATAAACCAGTAACTGACATTGTACCTCAATTCTAATTGGGTAACGACCAAGCTCTCCGTAAACCATACAAGTGGGTGTAGTTTTATATACATCAAGAAGCATTTTTAAAAATCGCAATTGAAACCTTGACAATATGTCTAATGAATCATATCCCCCACACCTCACAACCATACAGCAAAATTGGGTGTACACACTTCTCCAAAAGATCCAATTGCACATCAATTGGTAAATTTAGTATTCTACATTTTCGAATTAACGAGAACATTGCACGGTTATCAATCAAACATTGACGTTTCATGGCATTATGAAATTTGTTATTATAATTAAATAGTACACCTAAGTACACATAGTCCCAAACTACTTGGACAGGTACTCCATTCAAGACAAAATTTGGGATATTCCGTATTTTCCCCCGCGAAAAAACAACTATTTTTGTCTTTTCAATATTTACGCTTAGTCCCCAGTTTTTACAATAACGATCTAGTCCATCCAGGGCTTTTTGCATTTCTCCAGGTGTTTCGGCGAGTATAGCAGTATCATCAGCATATATTAACAGGAACAAATACATATAGTCATTAATGCGTTCAACATCTATTTCTTGGGCTCTGTAACACAGTATGCTGCTCGGGGAAGGGGAGATAGAGGAATGGGTATTATGCGCAGTCATGGAGGGCCGCTTGAGGAAACACTTACCCGGGGGTTTTGGCCTTCTTCGGGTGGTGGTGCCCCCTCCGTGATTAGGCACACACTGTTTTGCCTCACCAACTTTCTGGGTCGATTCCATTTCGCACGGTATCGACCCGCTGGCGTCATATTTTGTCTGCGGTTTTCAGTTGATCTTCGGCAAACCGAGAAGTATTATTTCACTTGGTCGGTTTGAAGGACGCGCACTTACTGCTCCGAGTTTGGTATTGATTGACGTATAATACGTGCTGCCTGGGTTTGAGGGGGTCATCATTTCTCCGTTAGTTGTCACTAACAATAACGCTTTACTGCCGTTCTTCTTTCTAGGTGGGGGTTGCCAGGATTTTCGGTGTATTTGTGTCCGATAGGCATGTGTTATTGCGTTTCGCTTCGTCCTTGCTGACTTGCATGACTGTCATGTCTGGTGATTCCTTCCACAGCTGTTTTAAGACACTGAAGTGAAAACAAAAAAGCTCTGCATATTTAGTTCATCGGGGGCACTGAAAGATACATATGCCAAGGTTTGAAGGGTGATTTCTCCGTTAGCAGTCACTGACTAAATGGTTACTGTCGTACTTCTGTCTGGGTTTAGGAAGTCCGGTTGTTTTCGGTCTGCTTGTTTCCGGT